>NW_024467865.1:868522-1058521 GCF_001890705.1 Aspergillus sydowii CBS 593.65
CCTTACCAACAACTTCAGTATCTGGAGGAGCTATATCTTTTATATTTTTTGGTTTTGGTGTTTCCGGAGTTGTTTTCTTGCCCTTTTGGGCCGTTTTGAAGCTATTTTGAAGCTGTTTCTCTGCCTCCTTAGCTATACAGGCTTCCTCTTTCTGTTGCTTTTTCTCCTTAGCCAGGCGGAGGCGTTGCTCTTTATTAAAGGCCTGGATTTGCCGGCGTTCTCTAACTTAACGTTTCTTCTCCTCTTTCTTATATATCCAGCGGAGTTTCTCCTCTTCTTTAAGTACTTTAGCAGCCTGTATAGCCTCATCTTTCTGTTATTGAAGCTCTTGCGCTTGCTGGATCTTCTTTAGTGAATAGAAGACCGTATAGCCATCCTCTGGTGCCCGTAGTTCAAATATAAGAGGTTTAGCACGTTGCCGCTTCTTCTTCTCATTTTCTAGGGCGTTTTCGAGGCCGTCGCAGCGTAGTTTGAGGATTATATTCTATGTAGCAAGGTGGTGCATTGTAGAACTCAATTTCTTGGTGTTTTGGTTATAAACATCGGTAACAACACGCTTTAAAAGCTTCTCGATCCTCCGCCAGTCCTCTGCACCTAGTATTGAGCAAGAGGATTCACTAGATAATGGTCGTTCCGCGTCTTTATTAATAAACTTTCGTAGAACGACCTGCGGATCCCACGGCTGTATCCTAACAGATCTCCATGTAGATTCAATATTTTTTAGTGATACAGCCTTATTCCAAGCCGGCTAGAAGAGGCGGAAGAAGTCCTGTTTAGTAATAGAGCTCAGGCCTAGGCTGGAGTACAGAAATCCTTCCAATTCGTTGCTGTACGCCAGAGATAAAGGACCAAAGATAGACACGTCAAGTGGCTGCAGAGAATGCGTTGAATAAGGTGGATAAGTTAATAAGAAGATCTTATTATCTTTGCAATACTGTATAAACCTCTGATCAATGTGGGATCCATGGCCGTCAAGGATTAGGAGGCGCTATCGCCGCCGCGCCTTATCCTTAGTTTCTTGGTCAAAGACATCACGAAGCCATGTAATTCCTATATTATTATTCGTCCAACCGCTTGCTGAAGAGGTAAAGAAACACTGTTACTGCATAGTATCAAGATCCTGGAGCCATGTATTCTGTAAATTCAACGCCTGCGATTAGTATATAAGAGCTGGAGATAGCTTGCTTCCATCCGCGTAAATACATGCAATCATGGTGATCCATTCCTGATTACCATCTTAAAGGCGTTGCTTAAGGCTATCTCTTTTATACTGCTGCTTTGAGAAGATCCGCTTGCCCCTGGTAAGCATTCCAATTAGGAAGCCTTTTTCATCCATATTATAGATATCTTCTGCCTGTATATCGTACTGATGGAGCTTCCGCGCCAGAAGCTCGAAATAGAGTGTATATTTATAGGCAGAATCAGCCCGTACACGCGCCGCGTCNATACCGGTTGTATAGAGGCAGATAAGGTCCTTGCTATGTTGCTTCAAAAAGCGCCCAGGCCAGTGTTTTCCAGGTCGTTTTCCAGTAATATTAGCAGCGAAATTTCTCAGCATCTCGTGGGATATAAAGAGGCCTTCCGCGCCGAGATCATTGATATAGGTAATAAGGTCCTTTGCCTGGCGGTTGTTGAGAACTCGTTGGCTTTCATATTGGTCATCTTTTGACCGCTGGACACCGCGGTGGCGCCTCGAGAGAGTTGACCGGTCAACACCATATTTTTGCGCGATTTTAGTATAATTGATCGATTCGCCGAGCTTCAAGGATTCTAATTCTGCAATTGCTTCTTCAATTGGAGTCATATTGGTTGAGCTATAGAGGTTTAAAGATAGATAGTTTGTCGGTCAAAACAGAAAAATCGGGCGCCAGGTGGGACCGGGCGTCAGGTGATCAGCGACGGTATGCTGTTGAACCTTTCGCATCATATTTACAAGAGCGTTGTGGGAATTAGGCTCTAGTTTTTCTTGGGTATTGGATCCGCGGCTTTCCATTGCGTTCATGGCCTCCGCGTTCCTTATTTCTTGTTTCACCTTTTGGCGGTCAATCTCGTCCTGTTTGAGTGCGAGCTTCCGTGGATGGATCTTCTCAGTCTCTCTGATAAGACACTGCTCTGGATATTGTCGACGCTTCTCACGGCTTTCTGGATTTGCCAGATATTGTCTCTTGTTTGCTTTAACCTTGTCAGGATTTTCTTGTCCATTGACGCCTTTGAATTGCCTTGTTTTGTAAGAAAGCTTGATGTTGACTTAGTGTCATGGAGCCTAACGTAGGCCAGTAATATTGACGAGGCTCTTTAATTTTTATTTTTATTTTTATTTTTTTGTCTATGCCGGGCAATAGCACGTTCACGGTGGTCTTCGATAGCTTCACTCTGCTTCTATAGATTTGACGGGAACAACAGAAGCAGCAGCAAGCAGGTATTTCGTCTCGACCATGGCTACATCCTTTGCCGTCTATCTCGATGGGTAAAACGCAGAGTTCATGATTGCGTATTATTCTAATTTAGGCAACCTGCTGACTGATGACTTTGATCGGCGGAGCTCCTCTGCTGGGCAAAAAGATAACTGGGAGTGTAGCAGATCCAACGTATAACCAATGCCTTTCAGTTGCAGGGCTTTGGAGGCCAAGGTTATGGATGCCATTTAGGTAGTTATCCGTATCGCCTCCATCTAGAGCCATGCCAGGCCAATATTAGAAACGTTGAAACAACGAGTGATTCGTTAGTAACTTTGATGATTCTCCTTATCCTTGGAAGGCAAAGGTATAAACGGAGTGGTTGTGTTGGTTTCGTCGCCATTAACGTCGAAAAGTCTTTGTCAGCTTTCA
Organism: Aspergillus sydowii CBS 593.65; assembly: GCF_001890705.1. Classification (NCBI taxonomy): domain Eukaryota; kingdom Fungi; phylum Ascomycota; class Eurotiomycetes; order Eurotiales; family Aspergillaceae; genus Aspergillus; species Aspergillus sydowii. Next base: position 871,351 of record NW_024467865.1, read on the forward strand.
CGGTGCGAGTCAATAATGGAATGATCAAGACAAGTAGCAGCGAGCGAATATTGGGCGTCTTGCAGTAATGACACGTCAGTAGAGGTACTCGTAGTATTCATATCTATTATGTGTAAAAACAATTCTATTATATAACAGAATTCTTGACATTCGGCATTAATATCTACAACGAACTACCAAAAGCCCCAGTCGCATTACCGGCCTCTGGATCCCACCAAGGCTCTATATCCTCTAGACTTGGCAGCGCGACCTCAACCCCATCGACTTCCGCGTTTGGATTCGCATCGCCCATGCGGAACGCAGAGGCTGCAGCAGTCGTAGTATCCGTGATGTTATCGGGGAGAATACCTAGATCGGAGTCCCGGATCCAAGAATCAATGTCGCTGTGCTGGGCTGGGTTGAGGTTAAGGCCTGTTGTTGTTGTGGAGAAATTATGAGATTGGCCTTGGCCTTGAGAATTGGTGCGTTTAATGTCGAAGTCGGCAGAATATCCCGCTTCATTCGCGGGTTGTATTTGCGGAGGGGTTGTGGGTAGAGAGAAAGAAGCTGAGTGATTGTGCGCCTTTGTTGGCGCGCTGACTCGGGTTTTCTTACGGGTAGCCGAGGAGTCTCGGTGGATTGCACTTCCCGCGGACTCTCTCGTGTTAGAAGACTGAGCTGGCCGATTGCTACTAATCTGGCGCTTCATAGCTCCCGAACGGCGCATCCTCGCCTGCCAGCGTCGCTGGAGACTAACGAGGAAGTCGCGCGTGCGTTTCGCGTTCTCAAATGACTGGCCAAGTTCGTCCAGCGCACGAAAGCAGAGGTTTAGGTAGGCGACCATTTCGGTGCTGTTGTCTGTGAGTTGCTCAAAGCCTGTTCCGCTAGCGAGCGGGGTGGATGATATAGTGACGTAAAGGAGGATGAGGGCGGCGCTGAAGATCATGGAGACGACCTGGTTGTTCATGCGGCGGAAAGTGTAGTGTTTTTCGTAGATATGGAGAAGCCGCGCAATTGCGATTGAAGACTCGATGCACATTTTACGCGCGTGGTGGTAACCCGGGCCTTGTCGAGGGCTACGTGGTTGGATGTAGCTCTTTGAAACCCAAGGCCGGTGGGTGAAGATGACAATTTGGTGGTATTGGAGGCTTACTGGCGTTAGTTTAGTCTATTTGGAGTTGTAGTATTACGTACTGCAGCATCAAGAGGTGAGGAAGAATAGGCGTTGTGTGATCTGCAAGGTCGATGTCAAGGCAGGAGGGTAAGCTGGCTTTCCAGGCAAAGAGGTCATCCGTCACTCTATGACAGAACCTCTGCAGCTCATGGCGCGGGATATCGGAACATCCATATCTAGATACGTAAGTCCTCTGTCAAATGGTCCCAGTCGGTAGACATACAGAACATGCCCGAGAGGGGATATTATCTCCCAAAGCACGGCGAATTGTCGGCTAATCAGTTCATTGGGGTTCTTCAGCGCCCCACCAAATCCTTCTTGGTCTGTCGGCAGACCATAGGGACGCCATGTATCTTCTTTGCCGACAGTTAAGCCTGATGCGGGTTTGGGAACAGTGATATCTCCGGCATTCATTCGGAACGGTCGTCCAAGATAGAAGCCCCAGAAGCTGTCCAAGGTCAGAAATCGCATCTAAAAATTCATAACGTTACCTACTGGTCTGCAGTGTAGCTTCCCCAGAAAGCTATTCGCCGCACATCGGCTTCGAAAGCACTCATGTCTCCCCGCTCCACATATGGTGTCATATCCAGATGTAGTCCAAGATCGAACGCAAGCCTCATTGACATACCACTGTAGAGCCAACCTCGTGCATCACGGTTTGACGCTCCTTCATGGCAGCTCATTATCACAAGCGCCTGAACCGTGGCGACACATGGAGAGTCCAGCTCAATTTCCAGCAACGCCTTTGCTCTATCCGCGAAGAATTCCGATAGCGACTTTGGGAATGTAATAAACGTGGGATGGTATCGAGCCTCAAAGGCACTTCCAATGGCACACCTGTGTCGGGTTAGCGCCAGTTAAGGTGGGAACTTCGAGCAGCATACATAGCGTTGGTGAGCACCTCGGAATAGAACGGTGTATCGTCTAGGTCCTCCCTCCAATTCTGCCTGGCAGTGTAGTACATCTCCTTGTCAACGACGTACGTGCTGCAGTTCTGCCAGGTAAAGTAAAGCTCCAAGAGGTGGTCCTCAAGAGCCTGGTCTACCGATTGTCCAACGCGCAAATGGTTCAATATATCCTGCCCATCATGGCGGACAGTCCGAGCATCCGGACGCTGACGTTGCTGTGTCGCAGACACATCGACAAGGTTGAGGTTCGACGTCGCGCCGAAAAATCGTAGATGTCCATCGCCCGCAATTTTCAGTGTCCCGATCCGATGGGAAATTTGTTCAATGACGTCTTTCTCCGCTTCATTTTCCTCGCCGCTGTCGCTGTCATCGTCTCTGCTGTTCTGGGCCTGTTCGAGGAGAACACCTGGCTGCTGCGCTATGTCTTGAGACAAGTGCAGACTATCCGGGCTGAACCCATTCTCAGGGGATGTCTGGTATCCGCCATTCATATTTGCGTATAAAGAGTCCAAGCTTTCTGCGGTCGGAAGGGCAAATTCCCAGCTCGTCTGAGGGAACTGGAAACCAAAGGGGCTCACGGTCTCCTGGTTAGGTACGGTTGGATTCTCAGTAGGCAGAACATTTTCCGATGGCAAAGTTTCGGAAAGGTTCCCGTTCGCAGCGTGATTCCCATTATACGCAGACATAGGAAGCGGGCTGTGTGCAGGTGGCTGCGGCCCAGGAGTAGCTATAGCATTCAGCGACTCTGACGTCGGAGAATCCTTTTTCTTCAACACTCCACGGGGTATTTGCAATGTGTCCAGAACCCGATTGATTCCCATTTCGTCCTCGGTCTTCATTGGCGGTGGCTCGAAGCCATTGTCGTAAATAAATTGAACAAGCTGGTCAATCCTAGCAGAGAATAGCTCTGTCGCTGCGCGTAATGAAACTCTGAATGCAGGAACGGTCAGCCTCTGTGACAAGCGCTCCAGGTTTCCTCGACGGGTCATCGAAGATCACACGGTCGGTCTCCCCCATGGAAACTCTGGAAAGAAAATGCGGCTTTCTCGCATCGAGTTATGCCAACAAGCAACAATAACAAGACTGCATGACGTACTTCCGTTTGTCGTCCCCATGCTGGTATTTACATTGTTTTCCTTTCCTCTGGCAGTTGTTGCAATGCGGGGACGCCCCGTCGCACTAGGGTCGCAGCAACTTAATCAGCATTCAATTTTTTTATTCTTTACTTTCAAATATAGCAATGGGAAGACGTACCCTGATCTTGCTCTCCCGACAAGGCACACAGGCGGTGGTGACGTGCTTTCTAGGAGGACGCTTGGTCTTCTCCGACTCGGACGGCATGGTGAGAGCCGAACTCGGGATGGATGAGCAAAGCAGGAAGAGAAGTTAAAATCAATCAGCCAAAGTCAACAGAGCACTGATTGAAAGCAAGCATGTCCGGGACAATATTCATGGGGATGACAATGAAGAGAATGCCGTTGGCGGACCAAGTCGAGGCGGGGGGGGAGGACAATTTCCGGGGAAGAAATTATAGATAGGAGATTGACAATCGGCGCGACTCCCTCAATATTCAAAAGATCGGTCCGACTGGGGGAATCTTGCCCCTCGGAGAGACGCCCCGCTGCGTTGTCCAATCACACGCTCCCCCACGCCTCCGCCAGCCTTGAACAGGGTAAAAAACCCCGCCCCCGTCACCTGACCTAGTCTTGTGCCTGCTGGGGCTGAAAATGCTTCACCTTGCTTGATAGGGGTAACATTGAATGGAGGGAAGGCGGGCAGGCTATAGTCTGACCCTCTCGTTTTATTTTGAACCCCCGCTTTTGGCCTCTAGTTTCAGCGCCGGGCCCTCCAGCTGGAGACGCCGACAACTCCGATTAGGTATAACACTACATACGGCAATGAATCTCACGGGGCCCGAAAGTTGCACTTCAAGCATAAAGTTAACATTAAACAACCTTGGCCTAAGCTCAAAGCGTAGATCTGAATACATATTTACTGGGTCTTGAGGACACCATCCTCCTCGACGCGCTCAACGTGGGGGTGGCCACCGAGGACCTGAGCGGACATGGCGGAGACTTCAGGGAGGTCGACTCTGTTAGGGGAATTAGGTTAGTTTATTCATAGTCATTCACTGTCAGTATAGATGAGGCCTGGCACGTACGCGATCGCCCTGATGAGAGTGTACTCGTGGGTGATGTTGCCGCCACTTTCGCGGATCTGGTCCTTGACCCTTCGATAATGTTAGCATACACTCATCTCTAAAATGTGACCAAAACCTACTGTTGAACGGTGTCCTCGGGAGAGTCACGCTTAAAAGAAACCTGATTCCAATATGAGTTTGGTTTCTAGATGATTACTCGAGGAGTCAGGTAACAAACAATGTATTTCGGCATTTTGTTTACGGCGTAGTATGCAAGTTTGGAACGCGAAGACTGGCGTGAGAGCGGATAGGATCAACAGTAGTCTGTAGAATTCGGAACCAGGTTCTGGTGCAACCTCCTGGATACTGGCGGCTTTGTATTTTCTGGTCTGGTGGCGTGTAGGATGTAGCTGAAAACTTGACCTGGCAACCTTCCCAATCTCAAGCTGACAAGTTGCCCCTCATCGGATCCCAGTCACACCCCATACGTCATCGCGATAATCCGGAGATGGCCCGAGATGGCGAGATCATTAATGATCTTGATTCAACTACGGATGCAATACTTCACCGAAATTGCTAATATATTGCTAAAATCTGGCTAGCAACCGTTGTTTTATATACTAAACTAAATTATTTCTGGATCACCAGTTGCTAGTGCGCTTCAGAGTCTCGTTCTGGATCACCTCGATCCAGTAGTCATCGGGATCAAGGATAAATGCGACGTTCTTCATCCGTCCATCTGTTAGGCGCTTCTTCCAGTTGACGTTCAGGCCTTCGAACCGCTCGCAGGCGGCATTCAGATCGTCCACGGAGATACCTAAAACTAGGTCAAAAATGTATGTTTGGAAAATCTTGACGTCAACTTACAGATGTGGCCAAATCCCTGAGGCTCATTGTTACCGTTGTGGTAAACCTGACCCTCCTGCTTCTCAGTACCGTAGTTCCATGTCAATTCAAGCAATCCCTCCCATTCAGCAACCGGGTTCTGAGCACCCTCAACCACCTTGGGGTTCGAAGCAGGGTATCCCAGGAAGTATAAGTTAAACCCAGCATCCTTGTTCTCCTTGACCTTCAAGAGGGTCATGCCCATGACTTCCTGATAGTATTTCAAGCTCTTCTCCGCGTCCTTCACGCGGAGCATGGTGTGGTTCAGGCGGTAGGTGCTAGGGTCCGTGGTTGTGTTGTAATCCTCATCCTTGCGGCGGATAATCTCGACCCAGTATCCATCAGGATCCTTCACAAAGGCAATGTGCCTCATACGACCCTCGGTAAGCTTCTTCTGGAATTGGTATCCAGCGTCCTCGAGTCTCTTGCAGGCCTGCTCGATATTGTCGACGGAGACAGCGAGGTGCCCGAAACCACGGTGAGGTTCTGTGTTGCCGTTGACGACGCTGTAGTTGGGATCATTCTCAGTGCCGTGGTTGTGGGTGAGTTCGAGAACAGCATGACGGTCTGTCCAGTGACGGTCACCCTGTAGCGACTCAGGTCCGTTGTAGGCGAGGAAGTAGAGAGAGAATTTGTTCTCAGGGAAGTCTAACTGCTGGACTTGGTTTAGGCCTAGGAATTTGTAAAACTCAACTGAAGAAGACAAAACCCGGATTGTCAGTGCTGAGGTCTCGCTTGTTTTATTTGTGATACTCACCCGATCGCTTTGGGTCCTTGACCCGAAGCATGGTATCTATAAGAAAATAACAAATGCATAGTCAGCCGCAGTTGCGCACTGCGCAGGTAACAGTACTAACGGTTTAGTTTGTAAGTGGACGTGTCGGTCGCCATTGTCGCGAGGGACCTATTTGTAGCTATTCTCACAATGTCAGCGATGCGATTGGCCCAGGCGGGGAATCTGCGACGAATGAAGCTTGAGATCGCGAACCTGGTAGGATGGAAAATCTTGGGTTGAGGACCCTGAGGAAAGATGTAGGCAGGGAGAAGAGGGTGCGTTTTCCGAACATGGAGGAGGGGCAATGGGGGAATTGTATTAGTGAGCAGTTGAGGAGAAAGGCCGCGGTGGAAGTCGTGCGGGTGGGGTGCGCTGCCTATGACGCTATTCCACCCAGAGCAATCTACTCCGACATCACAATTGATCAGACAAGCTTCAAAAGTCGTATTGACAGAAATGGGATGAGTTAAGAGGCCTATGCCTTGTATAGGAAGCAAGGTTTATTACAACGGCATGGGCAAACGACATCATATCTCGGTGGAAGGAAAATGAGGTTTCTATGAGAATGAATATCCTAGCAGCTGTTCGCAAGGTCTACCTGCTTTTATTGAAAGTTGAATAAAACTTACCGATCGGCTGTTAGCCTTCCTTTATTCCTTATATGCCATCACTTTCGAAAGAAATTATGAAAGAAATAGAAGAAGCTCAATTACTTCCCTTTACTTTACTTCAGTCAACTCTTTCACCACACTGCGCCGTCTATATTGCTGCTGTGTGGACCATGCAGCCAGGATATGTTGCACACTCTTGGTCACTCACACTGACGGTCCCGGGCAAGGCTTGAGGAGCACCATGATAGTTGGGTTGACTGGAGCCTCGTGGTAAGGAGAAAGAGGGATAATGACCCTTTCGAGTGTTCAATGGGTTTCCAAATTCTTCCTCATCTGAGGATGGACTCTACTCCGCCGCGCACTATTCCTACACCAAGCATGACAGATCCTCTAAGGACGGCCACCGGCATGCTCATCGATAGCAACAAAACCACACAATACATCAGTGGGTTTCAAATATGCCTCAGGACAGCGCTAGAAGATACCGAACCAGTATTTTACTATTGGCAGGCTGCCTGACCGCCATCCTTAGGGCCAGTGCCGGGAAGACGAAAACACCACAGAAAGCATTCGTATCGCTCTGTGGAAAAGATGGCGAATTTCTAGCAGTTAAGGAACCGTCTCCGGGATTTGTGTAACAGGTTTTAACCTGATGGACGCGCAGGGCATGATGGTCTTCTCAGAAAAAAGAAGTTGAAGGGCTGCTTGGGACCATGGAGAGGTATAAGAATATTTTTGTTCTTATTCTCCTGAGTGATAGTATGGGGGTCTCTGCCTTATCCTTTCTTCCTCGCTTATTCCAAGCTGATATTCTGGCTGCTCCCTGTCGGCTGCAATCCAGCACGTCACAACCCCACGCGAAGAACAAGACAGACGCCGCCAAAACCAGCAAACATTCGAGATGCTCAACTGGCTGTCCCCATTGAAGGACACTGCAACGCATTTCGGCATCTTCAGTCAATATCAAGACAGAATGTTGCGGCGGATTCAGGAAGACGAATGTTACAAGGCCTGGTTGGACGGTACCTCGGGGTTTGCCTGGTCTTTTGGTAAACATGAGAATGGCGCCCGTGTCCATATCTGTAATTAAGCCGTGCATTGCAGGTAACTGGTTCAAACTGGGTCTTTGTCATAGTCTGGTACATCCGGTAGATGCTTGGTAAGGCAACTATGCTCTAATGCCGTTCATGGTCAGAGACGTTAAGGTGCTCCTGCAGGAACAGCGGAGTCAGCTGTTAAATCATGCGATAAGCAGAACCTTTTCGATCCTGAACCACCGTTTCGCTGTCTAAAGATCTGTCATTTCCTGTTCTGCGGGTTTGCTTCCAAGACCATATCACTTCAGTCCCTGTCGAATTTCCTCATAGGACTCCCCGAAATCCATCCCTATCAATAAAGTAGTCAGGCTGAGAAGGCTTCAACAGTTGGTGGTGGATCGGGGTTAGCGGAAAGCATAGCCTTTGTTTTATATTCGATGTTGACAAATAGGGCTTGTTCATTGATTTTGAAAATTCGAAACGGCCTCAGCTGAACTTTTTGAGGAAATTGTGCACACTGAAGTCAACAACCATTTTCGTGTCAGATGTCGACCCGAGGAGCGAGAATCCGCGATGACAGAAAGGATGAGTTTCGACGCTCCTCTGGCGGATGATGCTGTTCACTCTCTGAGTGAGCCATGTGGAAAGAGCTCCTATCCATTCACTGACGAGGACAGTCCGAGTTAACAGGAACCACCAGTTATTGAACCTTATGTAGTAATAGCCCTACCTTGGGTAGCCCTGCACATGCTGCCATGCATCTTTGGAAAATCTTAAATGGGCACTTAGTCATGTATCTCCAAAGTACACTAGACGGGAATGGAAAGGAGTCTCAGGACAACTTTCCGTGAGCGCGCACCTCGAGCCCACGTGCGCCCATAAACCCCGATTAGGAAATGGACGTGGGAGAGCCCAACTCCACACTGACACCCGTACTTTTCCCTATCCAGAACCATGTTATGAGGCCAAGAGTCTACCAAGGAGTTGAAAAGACCCTCATTGCGCTGTTCTATGCAGGTTCTGCTGCGAGTCAGAAGATATGGATCCCGCATTATGGGCCCCGCTCCCTTGGTGAGGTGGTGACACGCATACTCCGTACTCCGTAGTAATTTGCAATGTTGCATTCTTCTTGTGGGTTGAGATTGGGTGGATATGAACTAAAGGGTTCTCCCGTCCCGTTCCAAAATCCTTGTGCGCTGTGGTTCCTGGAAACGAGCAGACAAAGGTCAAGCATGGGAGTCAGTCCATGGCTCGAGCAGCTGTTTCTCTGTTCGGGCTCCTGTCGGCATCATCCCAGTTCGTCCGACATCAACCGAGGACCGTAGCTTTATCATGAGCAGGAACAATCGTGCATCTTGACAGTTTGACATCGAAGCGGCAAGACGAACTATACTAGACTGAGAAAAGGCTGGCGTGACCCGACAAGGTGAGAGACGGCAGGCAGAATGCAGGACACAAGAAAAAGAAAACATGCATCCCGACGACTGAGGAAAATAACTCACTGCCGAGACTCCGCATTTTCGGCCTTTCATGTAACATAATATACTGGGGACTGGGGACTGGTCTTGGGTTCAGTCGTTTAGACTCGCGGCAGTCACGGATAGCAATTAAAGCAGATGAAGATCGAGCCTGGGCGGCGAGAGACGCACGACGCAGGGAGAAAACTCAAAAGTTTCAAACTCTTGTGTTTTGGGGTTCAGATCCTCAATGCGACTGGTATTATTGGACGAGAATTGCGCCGGGCTGATGGCAACAGTCATGGTGACCCTTTCCGTGAGTAATACGACGCCTAGCTCGGCAGTGCACTTGGGTGATTAACTTTGGAGGGCTGGCTGTTGCGCATGGAGAATCAGGATGTAATATTGAATTGGGTGAATCATACGATGACTCTGACCGCTGTGGCTCTGAGTTGTTCAGCGTGTGTCGGAAGAGTGTTGGTCTGTTTGGCTGCTTGAATGCGGCTGCTAAAGCAGCACCGGGCTATTCCGGAAGCGGTTACTCCGCTCCCCAATGATCCATGGAGTCAGCTCGCTCTCCCTCGTCCAACAGCTTCGGTCTCCGCAGTCTTCGGTATACGTCCTCTTCTGACATCCACTCCTCCTTCATCTGCCGCCAACTGCAATAGCCCTGCTCTTATTGCTGCGGTGACTCCGTTCATCTTCTGACAGGCTGCAAGGTTCGTGGATCTTTCTCTGGTTTCCCCCAGCTCTCCCACCCGGGATCGACTCGCCTTCGCACTCCACATGAATAGCTGCCCGTTTGAGTTTCGCGTTGACTGTTTATTCTTTTAATTTTATTTCTTTTTTTTTGCTTTTTTGCCTTTCCTGTTGTCTTTCTTTGTGTTTCTTTTTTTCTCATTCGACCTTCTCCTCGATATTCAAGACAACTGTATGAAGCTCTCCGCCCCCCCACCCAGCCTTCTCCCCACGCTCTTAAAACGCCTCACTGCCAAAGTCGTGTGTGTCTGTCAATTTTGCGCCTGTTGGATCATGCCTCGAGATGATCATGAGCCTGGATCCTGCATGGCGCGCTCCGTGCTCATCTCCTGACTGGGGAGAGAAAAAGGCCGTCTCTCCCGCCTTCTTGTGTATCCGTCGTGTCATTCTTACTCCCCTTGACATTTGAGTTGGCTGTTGGCTGTTGAGCCGTTGCCATCATTTACCTGACTGCATACTCCTTTCTGCCTATGCTGCCATTGATATGAACCTTATTATCCTTGTTCTGTCTATATCTTTTTTTACTGCATCGTTTCCTCAAGCTGGTCCTTCCATTCTTGTTCTACTCATATTCTATACTCGAGAGCAATATGGCTGAATCAAAGCATCCAGTTAACACCGGTTTCTCCCAGAAACCGAGTATCTTTGACGACCCTGACTATCGTCCTTACTGGGCTCGCAGTCAAGTCCAATACGCGCAGGATCTGCTTGACTATTCACCTGAGCCCATCGAATACGAACACGACGACAAAGACTACTGGGACAACCACTTCTTCTTCCCCGAAGACTGCTCGTGGTCCCCTCCCAAAGGCTGGGATATTGATGACAACACCTCTGAAGAAGACATCGCCGCTGGAGAGTGCTACGATCACTGCGACGCCACCATGATACCTGGTCTACCCGATATCAAAATGCTAGATGCGGAGGCCCTCTCCGATCTGCTCGAAGACAATCTTTCACCGCCAGAAATCACCTCCATCTTGTATGTACTCTTGTGACCTATCCCCATCGATCTTGCTGACAGCATACGTTAGCGTTTTTGCCACCAATGGGGCCATCTTCGCCTACTCCTCCCCTCTCCCATCCAGGCAGCTACGTAACTTGAGTGCTACCTATGGTGCTGCTTATACATGCTACGCAAAAAACGCCTCCAGTGGTAATCTCACCGGTGTAAACCCTGCCAGCCACCCTTCATCATATGTCACCGCCCAATCTGTATCACTGGGCGACGTAGGCTCGATTGTCTTCGAGCTTGACGACTTAGTCGCCGTCGTGACCAAAATTGCCGACAAGGTCCTCCTTGCCGCCGTCGGTCCATCAAAGCCAGCAGATGTAGCTACCGAGAACCATAACTCAAACAATCCCTCAACCTCTAAACCAGATTCGCCATCATCCGGTCCAGACACGCAACCAGAGTCCTCACAAGCCCCAGCCTCAGGAAACACCAGTGAATCCACATCCACCCCTCAGACTCCAGCAAACGGCACCATCGCCCCGCACAACACCAACCGCACATCCACCCCAGTCAATGCCAGTGGCTACATGACAGAAACGCAACTCGCGTCGCAATATGAGGTCGACCGAAGTCGCGACCTCGATCGCCTAGCAAGCCTGAACCTGTCAACACCGCCATCTACCCTCCTAGCGCTGGAATCCAAATCCGCAGCCTTGGGCCGGTTTCTGTCCCAAAAGCTTGAAGACCTCGAGAGTCCGGAAGACTTCTAAACCAAAACCATCACTACTACCACCATCACCAACCCTCTTTTCGTGACGAGGAAAATTTTTCCTCATAACCCTGTCCATATCACCCCCAACTAAACGCAATATCCGATCCACCTACGTCACATCGCATTGAGTCGTGTTACGCCACGCCACGGAATCTATGAGAATCACCATGCGTGCTTGAAGCAAATTGTGTGAAATAAGCAATGTTATGTACTGTACGATTTCTATCTAAATTTCCTTGTTGTTTACCTATAAACTTACCTACGGTACGTCTTCAAGAGACACGTATCCATTCAGCGTGTCTTTGACGCATCCATTATATCACTGTTGCCATCATCATCGTCGTCACCAATCGCATCCATCTTCGGCGTGCTTGTCAGTTGCTGGTTTGTTATTGGTATCTTGGTATAAGTATACGCGGTCTAGCAAGACACGAATAAGTACGCTTATTCCACGGTAAAGTTATAAGTAGTCACTAGTTATAAGTGAACGTCCAACTTTTAGCTGCATATATAGATACATCCGTCTTGAAACAATGCGTGCTTTTAGAGACAACGCTGGGGGATATAAAAGGTAAATAAAGTAAGAAATCAAGAAGACGAAGAATGTATCATTCAATTAAGCAAAGCAGTATAATATATAGAATATAGGGTAAATATACCAAAAGAAGTAAGAGAAAATAAATAAATGTGATACGCGTTTTGAATCATTAAGTTTGAATAGAGAGATAATACCGAAATCAAGACTTCTCTGATGGTCCCTCCGCGGTCTTCTCTGCGGCCTTCTCCGTCTTCTCAGTGACAGGAGAAGGAACCTTTTCAGCAGCACTGCCTGTCGTAGCAGTGGTGTTGGTGCGACTGACGGCCGGTGGGGAGACGGGGCTCGCAGCGGCGGATCCGTTCTCGTATGCTGGGGGTTGAGAAGCAGAACCCGGTGATGCTGCGTCGGGGCTTGCTGGTGATGCAACAGGGGACTGGGTTGCAGCAGCAGCAGCGGTGGTTGTAGCGATGGGAGAGTGAGCGGTCTCCTTGATGACGCTGATCCATTCCTTTGCGTCGCTTGAGGAGTTAGCCTTGAAAACAAACTCGGTGTTTGTCTTGAAAGCGTTGCCGACGACATTGCCGGAGACGTCCTTGCCCTTGATGGTGAAGGTGTTCTTGACTTCGTCGATCGAGACGACGGTGCTGTCGGGGAGGTAGAGGGAGATCTCTGGTTCAGGATCCTTGTTGAAGTCGTCGTTGTCCTTGAACTCGTGCAGGTATCGAGCATGGGTTACGACGTAGTAGAAGCTGGTGAATCCCTTGAGAGCCATGCGGGATTTCCGTTGCAGAGTCCCCTGGATAATCGGTTGCGTAGTGGGGTGGTCCTGGTGTGGGAAGGTGATGTTGGCGAGGGATCTCGGCGGAGCATCCGGGTCAACAAGGGTTGAGTCGTTCCGTGTGATGAAGTTCACCCACTCGAACTCCGGTGGGATTCTCTGCAGATTGCCCAGGATGTCACTGTACATCCCCTTGTGGCGGTCACTCTGGCCAGTGACAAAGATGACAAGCTGCTCCATGGCAGCCTGGACGGTCTGTAGCACATGGGCTTCGAACTGCTGGAAGTTGTTCTGCACTGCAATTATTTCCTGTCGGTTGTTGTTTTCTTCGATTACCTGCTTGTTCAGACGGTGATTCACACCGCGGCGAACAAGATAGGGGTCGTGAGATGTCTCCAGCTTGTTCCCAGAAGCCGAATCCAGCGCAGCCGTCTGCTGGCCAAGAAGGTCGATATGCTTCTGGGTAATATTGCGGGCCTTCTCCACAGCCTTTGCACCCTTGGAAGCACCAGTCTGCAGCTCCTTCGACTTAGCCTTGATCTCTTTGTGGAGTCTCTCCAGCGTCGGAAGCACAGAGCTCTTAAGGTTCTTCTCTCCATCGGCGTACATGTTGATCATGCCCTACATCAATAGTCAGCGCCTCGAAACTCCCATGTCGGAATAATACCAGTCGTATGATCATACCTGAGTATTTGCACGGATATTCTCAAAGAACGAAGCGATGCCACCCGCACTCTGCGAGAAATGGTGACCCTCTTTCAGTGGCTCATTGACCGTCTGAAGTCCTCCGAATTAGTATCCAAAGATGAAAAATAAAACCACTGATGGGTCAGCGGACCTTTAGAACTTTCTCGTAATCCTTCGACATTCCCTTCTGCACCCGGGCAGTCACAGAGACGTAATCTTCCAAGTATCCGCACATGTGCTTCCAGGCACGAAGGCGCTCGACCAGGAGGTTGGTAGTCTATAGAGCCAGTATGCGGGGTTAGCGCCACGAAGTGTTACTCGGATACTTGCGAGTACATACCTCATTGCTATCAGAGCCAGGAATGGCCTCGTCGTCACTCATAGAGGCACGGCGGTAAGTGCCCGTGCTCGTGGTCCGCACGGTATTGGACCGAGTTGGAAGCTTCGATTCCACCGGACTCGAAGTAGCCGACATTGTTGCGGAATATCACGGAAGTGTGCGTAACTAACTGTTCTCGCGGAGGTCGACGGAGAGATAGATGCGTATTAACGTGGGATATTAAGCCACAGTTGATCTAAACCGCTGGAGGTTTCTGGGGAAAAGGGGGAAATGTCGGAGCCACAATAACAACCTCAAGCAAACAATCGAGCCAAGCTAAGCAGCTTCCGTTGCTTTCCTGAGGCCTGGCCGGATTCTGGCGCTCTTATGAAGGTGGTAGCCAAGTGGAGGGGTGGATCGCTGCGGCCCAACCAGAGAGAAGGAAGGGGGGGGGGGGTGAGATTTTAAGAATAATTTAGATATAGAAAGGAAAGCAAAACAGAGGAGGCTTGGTAAGGGCAATGTTGATAGTAATCAAGAGGCACTTCCAGGAACAATAGAGAAACACGAGACAGCTGGAAGGAATCAATTTAAAGGAAGGAAAAATATGATGCAAACGTCCAGACTTTGAGTGACGATCGAGGAGGGGCTCTTCACCGCCTTAGCCATTGACGCCATAGGTCTCGCGATCTCCCTCACCTTATCCCGGTCAGGAAGTTCGACAGCTGGAACTTGGCATTGGCCAATGCCCAACATAAGGGTCCATTCGCTACCATTTCTCCAGGTGTGGCTGTGTTGTCCAGATCGACGAGCTCTCCTTGCTTCGCTGGCTCCCTACAAGTCCCCTTTGCCTCGAATGGGAAGGCAGATCGGGGTTCGGGAAAGTTCTACAGATGTGGCTGCGGCTGATGAGCCGTGCATTAAGAAGGATCTTCGGATTTCCAGAGGCTCTTGTTCTGCCCGGTTCTGAAAGTCGAGGTCTTCGATAGCAGTGAAGCGCATGACGGTGACTCTAAGCACTGCTCATGGAACAACATGTAGTAAGGTTGTATCCGATGGTTTTGCGTTCAAGACCTCCTGACGTCGTGATCGGACAACCTAGTCAGTGATCACCACCAATAATCCGACGTAATACAGAGATAGATGCCTATGAACCGACATGAAAAAGAAAACCTGAAGTGGAAATTCCAATGCTTTATGGTATTATGTGTATTAACGTAACTCGTTTAACCCATTGTCATCACTTTTATTATCATGATTTCCGTTCCTATAAGCCCACCCCGTCTATGTAAAACGCCGATCAAACCTTCCTAATCTCAGGAAGTAGTCGCTTCATCTTTGAAGATCGACATGCTGCAGAAATATAAATACAAATCAAAAGAACCCGTGTATCGATGGGAGGTTTAGGAGATTCTATAAACAAGGCAAACAGCGTCCTGCGCTGGAAAAGTTTCGGCCGTGGAGGGGTGGCCATGAGAGGTGTATGTCAGCTTCGGCTGTTGGTAGTGTAATGGCTTCAAAACGGGCCGCTGGAAAGGAGGCGGCGGGTATATGTTTCGCAGACACAAATTATCGTAAAAAAAAGAGGTTGTAGTCGATTTCGCCGGGATAAGTCAATGTCTAGGCCCTGCCCCTCGCTTGATTTAGGCGGACCCTGCGCTCCTCGTCGGAATGGCTTTGCGAGCGAGAGTGGAGGAAATGCGGCCGGTGGAAAAAGTCCATAGGGGTGCTGAGATAGGAGTCTGTCCCACGACCGGCACCGCGGACATGTGCCTGCTGGGGCGACTGGGGCGTCGACGTAGTAATGTCCTCGGCGACCACAGCTCGGTAATCTGGCAAGTCATTGTCGTGCGGCCGGACAGACGAACGGACAGCGGTGGAATAGCTTGGAACGCGGCTGAGAGTCTCCAGTTCCGAATAGTGGGGGTGAAACGGTGTTGCCACTCCGGAGGGCAGAGGGTCACGGTCAACTTCGTCGGAGGGCCGTCGCGGGAGTTCTGGGCTTCCAGGGCTTTGGGTGTTGGATCCCGAGTGAGCCCCTGGGTCTGAAGTGACGCCAAGATGTTCAGGCTCGGAAGGAGAAAGTCGATTGGGCGTATTCACGTCTAGGTTAACCAAACGGTTGTGCAACGCGGAAGCGGAGATGTCAGTGTTGGTAATTGCATTCATTGAAGCAAGGTTCTCAGCTGAGAGATTCCGGCTGAGTGTGCCAAATGGAGTGCCGGGGCCGCTTCCGGGGCCGGGAGTGCGGTAGCCGGAGGGATCGACTTCGCTGTACAGCTGGTCAAACTGGTGCTCTCCGTACAACGGAGGCGCCTGCTGGGCGAGATCGTTAATCGCTCTTTCGGCCGTCTGAGGTGTTGAATCCACGAGGTTGTTGTTATCGTCAATCGCGAGGTTTGGGGAGATGAAGATCGAGACGGGAAGAGTGGCACGTAACTGAAAACGGCCGTTAGCACACCTAAAGAGTCCAGAAGGGTTGAATGCTAAATACCTCGCTAATATGGCCGTCTGGGTTGAGCAGTTGAACTCTGAACTTCAACTTGTGCCTAATTTTAATCCCCCTTGTATCTGTATCTTGCAGGCATCTTGTCAAGGTCTTGGGCAAATCCAGCACGCGGGAAAACTGATAGCCCTCGGCCGCCTCATCAATTATTTCCAGGTGGTTGTCTTGGTCCAGCTGGTGTTCGTCGTTGATGATCGTCCTCGTAGTTTTGTAGGTATTGCGAATCGAATCCGGGTCTTCTGGGTTGAGGGTGAGGTCGTGCGTTTCGACCAATTGCGAGATAATCTGTCCAATTCCGAGGCCCTTCAAAAGAGGGATTAGCTTGAAGTCAACGCGGATGCTCGTGCCGAAAATGACAGCCTTGGTCGGCGTGCTAATAGAGTACTCGATTTTGTTTGGCCAGATGTTTTCGACCGACTGTGAAACGGCGTCAGCGCATGTGATCATCATGCCGAGGATATACAAGGTCCACATACCATAGCGTGTGAAAGCTCTAGCGCGCTTGACTCGAGGGTGCGAATAATACGGAGGGGCCTCCGAACGATGATGTCCTTTGCATACTTGCGACCGATCTCTGCTTTGAAGCGATAGGTGACATAGGTGTCCGGGAGGCCCTCGACGCTCTCCGGCATCGAGCCTTCCAAGATGATATCGAAGGGGTATTCGTAGTTGCCCGCGGGGAGGATTTCGGTCTTGCTCTTGCCGGCATCTCTGAATCGCCATGTTTTCTCGTAAAAAACGCGCTCCCGCCAATTCTTACGCCCGCCGCCAGCAGATGTCGAGGGGAGGTGCCAGCTAATGCACGTTTGTCGTCAGCAGGTCATTGCAAGACCCTTGCCGCATACCCGGCGGAAAAATTTCCTGGGAGGGGCCAATTACTCACCAGACACGAGAAATGCCCGTCAAATGCAGACGAATATGTTTGATAGAAATGGGCTCGGAAACGCAGAGAATGAGCTTTCCACTCAGATGGGCGCTGGCAGCTTCCTGCTCACCACCGCGAAAGACAATGTAGTCCTCGTCGAGGCTGACGTAGGGAGGGGCAGCATTAGCAGAGTTCGGGCGCGATCCCGAGAGGCTGGAAACTCACCGGATGTCAAAGTACTTTGCGTGACTCGCACTGCCGCCGCCGCTGAAGAAACTGAGCGCCATGGCAGCAACAAGGGGATGGAAGACAAAAAGGCAGAGATATGGCAGCCCAGAAACAGGGGAGGAACGGGCTAAAATATAAAAACCAAGGCACGGCAAAAATCCGAAAAGAAAAAAAAGGGAAAAAGTATGACACAGATAGGGCGATGAGCACCGATCTTCGGGTCCCACCAGGATGTGAATTAAGTGGGGAAGACCCAAAGCAGCCGTTTCCGTCACGGTTCTGTGGCGATGGCGATTGCATGGATTGAATATTCGCTGGCGGGTCCGGATGATGTGACTGTTGACTAAGCTAGCTCAGGACACCGTAAAGACGAAGATAAGCGGTTGCTTGGAGGACGGAGTCCTGCCTGGAACCAGCTCTGCATACTGGTATATCTGTGGATGTATAGTTCAGTCGTTTCAGCCACTGCGCAAAACGCGGTCCGCCGACACAGCGCAAAAGTACTGACGACAGGATAAACTGTACGAAAGAAAAGGAATTAAGTGGTGTCCATCTTCAACTTGCAACTAAATAATTTGGCTATTTTAGCCCTCGACATTATTTCCCCGCCTGGGACGTTCGCCTTATCACCTCTACTTGTCAGTTGCCAGGGCCAAGGCTTATCATCCGTGCTATGGGCTGAGCCCGTGCTGATGCGTTGTCATGAGACGAGGGACGCCTCATCTTCTCCCAGTATGTCTTCTAAAATGGTCCTCCTGCTGGCTTCTCAGCTGTCCAGAGGCCAAATCCGGCCCTCTGCTGTTTCGGGATCGTCCCGCGTGCGATCTGCCATGAAAGGCAATTTTCCGCCTTCAGGAGAGAAACCGATCACTCCGGCAAAGCTCATGCTTCTGTAGCTCCATTGTTCTGGCTTCTAGTGGTCAAAATTAGAAGTCGTATTTACTGCATACACTGCGAGGCGATGATTCGTGTGCTACCCGATATCTATAGGTTACACCAGCCCCATGTTATACTTTGCTGATAACCCAGAGCTTAACTACACTAGTATCAAGTATTTCTGGGTAAAACAATATCCAGCCGGCGACTCTCAAGTTGGCTTCTCATTCGTGGCATCAGTCATGTCGCCGGCCGCGTCTGCAGGGTATCATTGCCTGACCTTTCTCTGCAGAATATGGCATGATGCTCAAATAGCCGATCGATACTCATATGTAACTGCCGGCCCCGCACGAGCTTCTGCTTCCTGCATCCGCGGAAGCATGAGTATACACGATCATCCGACTCACTGCTGAGGAATTCATGCTCAGGCTAAGCTCGGCTCTGCAGAAGAACCACAGTGGAGAGCCGGAAGATCATTCGGCGCGCTGACTCTGAGTGCTCGGTGAACCTCCCTCTCGTCGAGTCGTCGACTCGTCATCACCTCAACCCCCACCGGCTGTAGATGCACTGATGCACTGATCTTCTGCAAATCACATCATTTGCATGAGATTTCCATTTCTTGCAGAAACGAAGGAAAGGCCGCTGACCACTGATAGGCCTTGTTGAGGGTGACAAAACCGAGGCACTTGGACGACATGGATATCAAAACACCATGGGGGCCTGGGCACTGCTGGAGTGGGATCTCGCCTGGGATGGGGCAACCAGGGTCATCTTTTGTTTGGTGCGGTTGATCGACGTCTAATCCATGCATCTCAGAGCCTGTTACGTAGCACTTCCTCAGACTGATCCTGTTGGAGAGCAAGGTACTTTCTCTCACTCTCAACAGTGACCTGGCACTTCACATTCTGTTCGCCAGCAACTAAGCAATCTGAATCAAGCTACCAGCTGTTTCCTCCGGTTCTCGTCGATAGGTAACTCAAATGTACCCATATATCGGGATCTTCCGGAGCAACATGTGATCCGGAGCGGCGTCTCCTTCTCCGGCGCCGGTCGCAGTGCTCATACCCGCCAACGCTGATGCCAATATCATTTTATGATTGCCATCGCCTCAACTCTTCGGATCTCTTAACCGACACTGTACTCCCGGGTAGGAACAATCGCATTCCACCAGTGTTATTGTCCAGGGCACGATGATGTCGCCTCGCTTCGCAGCTTCGTCGCCCTGACGCAAACCATGATATCATGAACCTTTCTATAAAAGTCACAACCTAAAATAAACTTTGCGCGTGTCTCGCGCAATCGTGACTCGACAACGAACCCAAGAGTGCCAGGGCTTCCAGAATAAAATCGGATACTTTTCATGGTTCATGATGTGCAGGTCAAGCACCAACTACCAAGCTAACAAGTTACTTAACAGCCCCGACGCGTTTACTCGTCTGCCAATAACAGTTGACTCACTATAAGAGGCGAACCAAGAAACCAAGACCGACCGGAGACGCAGTGACGACCAAGTGGGACTGGCAAGGTAAGGGACTTTATCACATTAGTCTTCGCTGCTGTCGTACTTCGGGTGGAGCCCGTCAATGGCGCAATTGCATATTCGCGATACTAGTAAAAATTGTTCCTGTTACTCAATGCACGCCTTGGCTGCTTGGCTTGAGGGTGGCTATTAGCTAACGAGGAGATGCAGAGTGACAGTGCACACCACGTTTCGGCGGTATGACAGGCGAAAGATTGCGATATCCAAGCTCGACAAAGAACCTGCAGCTTCGCGTCCCACCTGGAAAAAGCAGAAGTGGTACGCAAGACGGGATCTAGACTCAAGAACACCTAGTCTACGGAGGACGGACACCCGGCAGCACCACCAAGCCTGCCACTCGGCATGCCGAAATCAACCACGTCCCCTGCAAAATTCCAAGGAAATGTCTGCAACGCGGTGTCCCCATTCGGAATAGGACGGTTGAGCCCGCACCATGACGGGGCCTGCGTGCCCTGGACGACAACTCCTGTTGGACGATCGGGAAAAAGAAAATAGAAAAAAAAAATGCCAGTTTCAGGTATCAGCTCGCGATGGTCGCGATAAGAGACTTTACAAGGCTAAAAGACGGCAATTATTGGAGCCGCCAGAACCTTCAACCTTCAACCACCCCCTGCCCCTGGTCTTCCAGTGGATATCCCAGCGCTCATCGCTCTCCTGAATCTCCTCCCCGAGACGACGAGGCGGCGGATTCTACCGTGAGTTCCACATCGGCGGTTCAGGTTTTTCATGCCCGCCGCGGCGCCGAGTCTTCCTACTCCTAGAGTCCTAGTCCATGATTTTTGACTTTGGAATACACCGTACTTTACCGGTACAGACTGGGTGCGTTATCCGGTCACCGGCAACCGGAAAGGGGCCCAGAATGGCCGTACTCCGTATATATTTTGACGGTCGGGTTCACTTCGGGTTCCTGAATTTGAAGTCTGTCGTCCACCGTAGATCGTGGCGTGGAAAGTCTGGAACAGCCCACCCTAAGCTTCTCGGATAATTTCTCCCGTTCAACAAGCCATACGAGGCTCGTATTGGGGTCAGATCGGTGACACAAAAGGTGCACATCACGGCATCAACCGTGTCGGCCTCACCGGCTAATCAACCGCGCAAGATAAAACTAACATCGAAACGATACAGGTTCCAAATCCATCCACCCAACTCAGCGCCGAACATCCGTTCTTCCAGTCCGTGCCCATCACGCAATTCTGATGGCTTTCAAGTGTCAACTAGCGGTCCTCTCCCCATGAGGCCTAGGCTAGCCTACCTGCGTTGCACTGATCGGAATGTCCAGAATCGCGGCGCACCCAGACCAATGGCGATGGCGTGACGGAAGTCCTGAGTCCTGACAGCCTGACACCGCTACATTGGATTATTCTCCTTTGCCGATATATGCGGGCCAACCATATTTGCTAAATACTGCAGCCTAGGTACTTACCGTAGAGTTGGCGACTAGGAACGATGGCCCGATCTTTTGAAGCCTCGGGCTGATACCCGACTGTTAGATACCTGAGGCTACGAAGTTATCTGTCTATCTATAGTTCCAGATATCCACATAATTGATTTCTCTCCGTCTTTGATGTGTTCTAATATTCTTTGAAACGATGTCATTGTTGTAGGCTATCGTTTGGATTCTGTCTCTTGCTCAAGCGTCCGAGTTTAGTTGGTTCGTTTTGGAGTAGGACTACCTTGTCATGGAAAAAATATATATACATCAACGGCTGTAAAAGTCTCAATGTATTACCAGACAACCCATATATTATTTTAAAAATCGTTTACCCTACCCCATTTACTTAGTGCTGGATGCAGCCGTACCAAGGTAAAAAATATATTTTTACAATATACGGGCAAGTAATAGTAACTCAAGAACAGCCTCATTATTATACAGTAATTTAAACATATCAGCGTGGAAAAACAACCAAAGATCTGAACTAGGTGGGCAACCTTGGCTCAGCTCTAAGTATGCACAAGGAACCACATCGATCGCCCTTGGCGCTCCTTCCGAATTAAACCGCCATAGGTACAATTCGTATCTGAGCTCAGGTTACGAGTATCCCATCAGCACAAGTACAAGCCCAAGCAGATCGCCAATCTCGCCAGCGAGATTATGCTGCAACACCAACCATACTAAGTACTAGTAGTACACCCCTGGCCCTGTCCCCTTAACGGGAACCCCCCCTCCCCAATTATTATGTATGGACGTATGTACGTATCGCATATACCCCGTACCCCACAATAGCCCAGCTAAAGCCCAGCCAACAGCCTCTAATCCCAAGTCCGTAATGGGGCATAACTAACAACCGTCACCACCGCAGAAAAACAAACCAGTCCCTAAAAGATCCATCCCAGGATCAACCAAAGCAGTATCCCTGCACCGATGATAATCCCCGCAATCTTCAGCACGGCGACGGTGTCGCCCTGTCGCGCCATCCGCGTAAGTCGGCTCGCGCTTCCTTTTAGGCCGGTTGATAGGGAGGAGAAGACTTGGCTCTGGAAAGAAATATTGTCAGTTTCGGTTTGGTAACTTGGGTTTGTGTTCGAAGTATTGAAAAAAAGAAAGGCCAAGGAAGATGTTGGAGTCGACTAGATTTTGTATTGTGGGATTGTTTCCCAAGGTAGACATCCAGCACTGGGAGTGGCAAGATCCGGCCATCTTTGATCTCCCCGCAATTTACCAATCCCAAGACTCAACGAACCGAGGTCCCAAAGGGAAAGGAAAAAGAAAAACAAACGTACCGAATGGTCAAGCGTTTCCTGATCGCGCGCATTATCATAGATATTAATCGTGACGTTCTTCAGGGCGGAGGCTTTGCCCGAGAGGGAGTTTAGGAGTTCGTTGTTTTGTCTGTCAGAGAGAGGAATACGTTAGCGGATACTCCTAGCTGAAGACTATTTGCCCGTCTGAAAACGGCTGATATTGGGCCAGAGCGAAAAGGAGAGTTAAGAGTTGGAAACATACTGTTCTCGTCCGTAGGCGTCCGCCATTTTGATCTCCGGCTGGTGGTGATTGTCCCGGTTGAAATGAAAGATCAAGGATAAGGGTCTCCGTATGGGTTTTAGGTCGATTCAAAACGGGTAGTGTCGAATAAAGTAGATCTGGTATCGAGAATACAGGGGAGGGCGTGATATTTTCAAAAGGACAGTTTCGTCTGGGGTTGGCGATCAATCCCCATGTCGATGACGATGGACATACAGTCACGTGTTAGCACAGCCACAGGTCCTACACAGGCCCTACAAATGATGCAACCTACGTAGATAGCAAGAACTGTTCAGTGCTCAAAACTGTAATTAGTGATCCAGCCTACTATTATGCAGCCTCTTTCCTACAGAGACCAACATCTGCAAGAAACCACCGTTTCTCAGGCATGCCACATGCTGCTCATAAGACACTCGCAAAAGAAAAGACAAGAGTCTAAACGAAAGTTTATGATCGATATGAGGCGTCAACCGTCATGACACATTCGGAGACAGATAAAAATGTTTGAAAATACAATTCGAAACGGTGCAAAGTGAAACCATTGAAAAAAACCCCAGACGCTATGCGAACAAATCAAACCAAAGTAACAGGTCATATCATGCGCTGTCTTGCCCCCAAGGTATTATCGGACGAAGCGCTATATAGAGACACAAACAGAGTGTAGGCGCCAGGCAGCTCATTTCATGCTCTTGTTCACCCTGTGCAAATAAAGGCAATGATCCACAGATCACAAAGGCCGGAGATATGAACAGAAGCAGAAACAGAGGAAAGGGATCAGTGTACATGGTCTGGAATTAAACCAGTAGGGGCAAGGAGGGTATTTGCGGGGTGCTAAAAAACGCATTAGTAGCAAAAAGGAGAGCGCAGCTCCTATCTGTCACCACATATCATCGTCATCATCATCCAACTGCACATCGTCACCAAACGACATATGCCCGTATTGGTAGTGGCCAGGCCCATATGCATTTCCGTTGTCGTAGCCCTGGTGTTTGCTCCCTCGCGAATCTTTCTGGTAATTATGCGAATCATCGCCGTAATCATACAGTTGAGAATCGTCGTAGGAGTTATCACCGTATTGCTGATCCTGGGACTTTGCTCAGTTAGCCATTGAAACGAAAATCACCAGCTTCCGGGTAGCTTGTTTGCTTACCTCTTGGTACCTCTGGTACTGCAGATACTCTTCAGACTGCTCTCTAGCTTTTTGTTGCTGCCGCTGTGATGCTGATGATGCAAGCATCATATGCGGGTGCATTTGTTGGACCTTTGCAAGGTACGAATACATGAAGTTGCTGAGGAGCACCTGAGAGTAAAGAGCACGCCGAGGATTTGCAAGCTTGATATGAGCCATTCGGTAAATGGCCCGCTCCTCCAATATTGAGAATCGGGTCCAGGGATAGTCAATGTCGGGCTGGAGCAGGCGGACCGGGGGCTCAGGGGATAGCGTCCGGGACAAGCTCTTCTTATGATGATGTTCGTTGTTCTTCTTCCTGCCACCGCCGAAAATGGAAGAGAATAAACCAGATTCTTTTTCTTTCTTCTCTGCTGATGATCTTCGCGCGTTGTCTTTCTTCCGCTCTTCCTCCAGCTTCGTGTCATGGTTTCGATCGAAAATGGCACTTTCGCGCCGTTGGCTTTCACCGGAAGCTGGAAGAACACTTGTGGCATCATGCACCTTGTCCACCAGCTTCGTCTTGATCTTCTTCGAGTCACTATCCTTCTTCTTCTCCTTATCCTTGTCCTCTGACCCCAGAAACCAATGCCAGCTTGATTTGCGCCCACCTTCTGAGTCCTTTTTATCCTTGCTTTTCTTCGAATCTGATTTTCGGTCTTCCGATAACGTCGGGATAAAGGAAAGACTGTCTGTCCGGGTGCTGTTGCCTGGTAACGCCTGCGGATTACTGGCAAACTCGTTCAAGGTTGATGCCGGCTCTTTGTGGTGCCCCGAAGATGCCAGTGGGTGCTTGCTTTCAGCCTTGTGCTGTCGTGGCCCATCATGGCTTGATACACGTGGTGGGACGTAGTTACGCTGTGAGCTTTGTGACGGAGTCGCGTGAAACTCGGCTGGAGGAGTCTCAACAATCTCCGGAATCTTTTGATCTTCAGCCACAGGAGCTGACCGTCCATTCGAATCAGCGTGAGAATTCCATTGGCGAGGTTGCTGAGACACATTCACCCGGTTTACAGAGTCGGTTAACGGCTGTCCGTGCGATGCTTCCTTTGTATGTTGTGAGGCTTCCGGTATTGAATCAAACGTAGCACCTCGGGGGGCTGTGGGAGGAGGCGGCTGCTGCGCCGAGCCCTGGGACTTAGCCAACGCTTGAGCACGCGTGACGCTCGGGGTTGGGTCAGTTGACACTCGAGTCAGGCCTAGAATCGGTTCTTGACTGGACGATCCAACGATCGACTCTAGCGTATCCTTCGACTCGGAGGCTCGGCCCGTTCTTCTTGTACCGAGAGAAGGACGTTCTTTCTTTAGGCTGCCCGCCTTCCGATACTGAGTTCTAGTAGACCGCCTGAGGCTGTGACCTGGTGGCGCAGGTGGTAAAATTGGCTTATCGTCCTCGGTTGAGATATTAAGAGACTGAACGCTTTCCAATAAGGATGAGGTGCTCGGACTCCGCTGTGCCGTATCGTTAACGAGATTTTCTATCTCGTGTAGGTTCGGCCCCGGAGGGTCTCTAGTCTGTGACCGCTTTCGTTCTAGTCTTTCAGCACCATCCGTATAACCTTGTCCATTGTCAATTTGTTTTGATAGCATGGACCGTTTCCGAGTAAGAGAGCTATTTGAGTTTTGACGGTCAGGGCTCAACGACGAGAAATCGCCCGATCTGCGTTTTATATGGTCCGATTTACTCTCGAGGAATGACTTGAATTCCTTCGGAGCCAGCTCCGGATGCAGGCGCGCAGGAACCCAGAATAACCGCGAGGTATCGTTTTCATCGGCAGAGGGCGAGGGCGCTATCGAAGGAACCGGGAAATTGAAGCTTGGGAGGTCAGGATCGCCGGTCGCAGTAACATCCATGGACATTCGCCGGATGGCAGCCAGGTTATTGAGTTCCTGTGCCACGGCTTGTGGGTCAGACTCATAGTCGATATCGTTCAAGGGGAAGGACGTATTGGCGGTGTCGGAGGATCCTGGAGAGGCCGGGGTGCTGTCTGATGCTGTGGTTCTGGGAGTAGAAGGCTGGGATTGCCCGTTGGGAAGTCGCTGATGACCGCCATCTGAACCACTCTGCACCCTTAATGACTGTGGAGAAGAAGGCTCGGCTGGCCGGGTCTGGGGAACGATAGATATAGATTCACTCAATGGAGATGATATATAGCTGAGTCGTCTAGAATCTCTCTTATTGTCGTAGTCATCGTCGTACATGTGCCCGATGGCTTCGGTGACATGGTGGCTTGGGTCGCTAATCGACAATTGAGGCACATGGCCTCGCCGCGCCGTATATCCTCCGCCAGCCTCTGGGGGGCTCGTCGAAGCCTGTAACGCAATCGCAACAATAATTAGAGCGGTGCCATTATAACAAACACAACACGAAGGCATGAGTATTGCAGCCCATCCCTTGACCGAGGGGTAAAAATCCCCCCCGTTCTTCGACAAGGCGGGAAGACACGAAACAATGGTTTCAAACAATCAGCACGGTCTTGAACGGCCGCGACAGGAGGCATCTGAGACCCCAGGGAAAGACGAAAGAAAGAGAAAGAAAGGAAGGGGAGACCAATGGGATGACGGAAAATGGCATACCTGCATGAGACCAGACTATCCGGGGATTTTGACTATTTAGACCGGAAATCGGTGTTGACCAGGAGGCGAACGGAATCTCGCCTGGTGGAAAGGAGGTCAGAGTACCACCACGGCCGAAAAACAGCGAGAGCAGTTGGTGTTCATGGAATCATAGACATGGACGCGGGGCGGCAACCGTTCGGGGAGAGACACGACCTCCAGGCAATGGGAGGAAAGAGAGGATGACGGGGAGGCCGATCATCCGGCGACCGAGAACGTCGTGGGAGCAGCGAGAGGGCGGGTGATGAAACAAAAGCGAGAAGAGAGGGTGAGGGTAGCGACGAGGGCTTAAACGATGGAGGGCAGGTAGAGGAGAGAGGGAAGCGAAGGGCGGGAAAAGAGAATGGTGAGCGAGCCCTCTGGTGGTTGTGGTGGTGGAAGCAGAGACGCAGTGAGGACTGAGGATGCGGCCGGAAATAACGAGACGGTCCGGGCTGCGATGGCTGTGGTTGGCTGGGCCGGGGTTGGTTCAGGCGGAGCGAACAGGCACGCCGAACTTGCCCTCCTTTTTATCCTGTTATTAACGTGTGGTTATGAGTTGGTCCCAGATATTATTCCTAAAGCTACCAGAGGCAAGGTTCTGATGATGCAAGGTCGATATTCTGGAGTCGAGGCCGATCGATGGAATCGCTCTCTATCGCCTCCAGGGCACGCACGGATCCTACTGCCCACACTATGACTACACCGTCGTTGACTGCGAACTTGGGAATATGCCAGTCGGAGCAGAGACTTTTCTTTGCAAGCAAGAATTCTGGAAACAGCGATCGAATGAAACAATCCCGTTCGCTTGTGGACTGGCGATCGCAGGGGATCATCACCACCGATTCCCCCAAATTGAGGCTTAGACTGCCAAGGGTCTTTCACCATAACTAGAACCCTGCGAGGATGAGGTCATGCTCTGCAGTAAATTATTTAGAATGGAAGACAGCGGCTGGTGTTTAACAAGGCCACTATATATTTACCCCTGAACTTGACAGTTGATTCCATATTGTTCCGACTAGATTGTCCCGCCAGCCTTCACTGCATATACAATTTCTTACCTGATACGGAGTACATCCTACGGGTACAATGTGATCACATCCCATGCCCCCTGACCATCTTGTCAGTCGTCAATCCTTGTCACCAGCCCATTTGTTGAGAGCTTGATATCTTCAGTTGTTGGATTCCACCCAAGCCCGAATGACGCGCGAACTGCTCGAGTACGAACCCACAAAGTCAAAGCCGACCCTAGGCTATGGGTCTGGATTCTGGAATGCTACAGTGTTTCAGCTTTCAGCAATGGCAGCTTGTGCTGGAAGAGGCCCAGCCTCCTTCCCCTATCTCCTTCTCGCTGTCTGCCCACTTATCAAAGCATTTCCACTACCCGTGCCCCTTGATTCATGACCTCCATTGGCGACTGGCGTACTTATGAAGTCCCATGCCGTGAAGCGCGAGCATAGGCCCGTTAACACTTTCAAAGTCGAAATCGGAGAGTCATTTATTTTTGTATCCATTACGTACATCAGTATTTAACCCGGGTACAGTAAGTAAAATTTTCGAAATGCGCGTGGCTGGCTAGTTTTGCATCTTGATGTTCGTGAAGAATGCCAGCACAGTTCGAGTAAGTATACCTTATGCTTCCTCGGCGCCTGCCGGTGGGGCTTCGCAGCTGCAGAATGGCCGGTTGAAGAAGCCGAGCTTTATTTTCACTTTCCCTGTCCTGAATTTTGTCTCTCCCTTGCATGATAACGAGCGCGTCCCCGTCACATCCAGCCTTGGCCTGCACGAGAGGTTCCTCGTCGACAGCTGACGCAATAATGCACCTGGTGACCTGATACTGTACGGTGGGTAGATGGGGGAAGGTGCTTAGGTATCAATGACTCTCAAATTTTACTCTAGAAACGAAACAAACGCACGATTGGAATGACGTAAACTATCCATGGATATATAGGAGCAGTACAATAAGCACGAGAGTACGAGAGCGAGACACAGAAGCACTTAGACCGAACGGAACAAAACAGTAGAGGGGAGAGTCCGGGGAAATCGTGTTGCCAAATCAGGTAGACAATGTCGATTGCTCTTTCTCCCAAAAGTGCTGGTAAAGTTAACTACCTTCCAACTCCGATGCTTACGTGAGAAGGCTGAGGAGACAAATCTCGAGGCTGAACGGAAGAAAAGACCAAGATTTCCAACATGACTGAAACGCACTCGATTCGAGATATAGATAGAAAGAGACAAGAGGATAGGTATAAATTGAGAAAGGGGGGTTCGAGGTCATGAATTTCGTTCCACATAAACCAATGTCTTGGCTGAGAGTCTAAGCTGAGTCCACGTAGTTCCTGGTTACACATTGTTAGCAAGCAGTTCATCTATCGTGAGCAGTTGAGGGAGTGTCTTACGCTGGGAATATGCCGACGCGGTCACCGATTCGCCCTGTCCACCAGTCCTCTTTCTTTTCGGTACGCTTGATGATCGTGATGATCTCCCCCTTCTTAAAACCCAAATCACCGTCCTGGTCTGCATCGAATGTATATAGTGCGATAGCCTGGTCATCACGTAGAGGAGCAGCGCCGCCGGTGCGCTGCCCGAAAACAGGCTTCGGCGCTGTAGGTCGGCTAGGTTTCCGGTCAGAGTACACGTAGTCGTCGTTGTCGTATGTGTTGCTCCGCGCACGGCTAAATGAATCGAAAGTGTCGGCGCGTCCTCCGTAGCGACCAGTGGAGGAACGGCTTAAGCCTCCTCCAGCGGGCCGGTCATATACATCATCAGCCCATGTTGTCGCCCGGCGCGGTCGATCTCGGTACTCGTAATCATCTGAAGAAGGCGCATTGTATCCAGTCCGATCGCGCCGTGTACCCTCGCCATATGCGTCTCCTCGACGACCCTCCCAGACCACGTCGTCATGGCGATCATCATAAACAGGAATATCATTGTACATGGAGTCACCGTTCGTGCGTACTCCATAGAAAGCACGAGAGTTTAGCACTCGCATCAGAGGTTCCGCCGCGGGTGGAGGCGGAATTGCGCCAGTGAGGAGCTGGCGAGCAGACACTCGGCTGTTGTAGAGCTTTTCGTTGGCATCCCTACGTTCGACCAACATGCTTCCTTCCAAACTAACACCAGCGAAAAGTCCCTTGGTTTTGGAATATGCGAATACAGCCGCCACGCCCTTGGTGCTTGCGGCACCAGCAGCTTCTGCATTGCGGCCAACCGGCCCGGCTGCGAGTGAAACGTTTCCTCCCAGCGTCAGAGTTCCGGCCTGGGAAAATGTGCGAACAGCGGCAGCATCGTTGAGGATAAAGACAAAGTCGGTCAACTCAAACCCAATCTGACCTCCAAATCCAGCACCTGCGGTTGCGATCGCGGACGGAGCGGACCATGACCCATCGGCCAGTCGAGAAACGACAATTCCAGAACCAAATCGACCAGAGCCTAGGAACCCAGCTTTGAGAACCGTCAGGATGGCGAGACCCTATGAAGAAAACGGTCAGCGGCAGGCATTATAGTATATTGTGGCTTCACGAGGGTTCCGTCGTCATACCTTAGCACCAGCCAATATCTCCGGCGGGATGACTTTGTCAGGACCAAATGCTTGTCGCGGGTCAACAAAGGAAGCGAGGATTTTTCCAGCCTTTCGACACTCGCCTGTTTGTCAAGGCAGATTAGCAGTCAGCTCACACCCTGCCCAAGCCCAGGCTGCCGCCTGCGGGCAACTGCGGGGAAACCTGGAGACAGCGAAGACTTACTGTTCATGGACGAGGGAAGGGGGTTATGGATTCCGAGAGGCATTTTGGATATGCTCGTCGGAGTTGAGGGAGAGGTGTTTTTGAAAGGATAACAACTGGGGAGAGAAAAGCTGAACGTTTAATCGCAGGTTGGGGATGGGATCTTGTCAAATGGGAGCGACCGGAAGTGGAGCTGGCAATGGACGCTGAGCCGCGGACTCTTCCCCGTTCAAATGCTGCGCTCCACAATGGTGGATTGAGAGACTACGTATGCCAATAAAGATATAAGAATGCAGAGGAATGAGGATAGTGGTATCGCGAGAAATTCACCGCGTTCAAGGGACAACTTGGTGTATTTGAACCTTTGAGCACCTCCGGCTGCACTGGCGAGGGGACGGTGCGGAAATGCCCTCGCTGTTAGATGTGGGCAGCTGCCCAGATTGTGGCTGAGCCTTTCCGGGCGTTGTGAAGATTACTGACCGAGTCTGCAAGCAGACCCCTGTTACATGATATCCATAATTCGAAGAGAGGAAATATCGGAATGAGAAGCCTGCCTCTGTACCGTTTCTCTGAAGAAATCAACGTAGCGTAGCGATATACTCCAGGGCTACAGTACTAGCTTCGATTCGTCCTGGATATACTTGGGTTCTGGTTGGTGCACGGGAGCCTGAGGCTGCGACCGATAGCACAAGCCACGCAACTGCGGCGATCGGCCAGACTTCCGTCGCAAATCCCGGCTCCTGACTGTGACGTCTCCGGCTTGCAGTCCTGATCGCGTTTCTGGCGGTTCGCAGTAGGACTACCTACTCTCTGGCAATGGTTTGAAAAGGACAGGGAGTTTGTTCGAATTGTCTCTTTTGTTGTTCAAATGGCTACAGGTAGGAACTGACTACCATTGGATTATCTCCGAAAGGCCAGCATACTGACGTCTCTCGCCCCCAGTCCGGATCTGTGTTTGCGGGGATGAGGGAACGGGAAAATCCAGTCTCATCACCTCCCTTGTGAAGGGCGTATTCGTCACGAACAAGATCCAACCAGTCCTGCCGCAAATCACCATCCCTCCTACGATCGGGACCCCCGAGAATGTCACGACAACAACGGTGGTCGACACCTCCGCTGTCCCGCAGGAACGGAGCAATCTGGCGAGAGAGATCCGTAAATCGAATGTGATTCTGCTTGTATACTCAGATCACTATAGTTATGAGAGGGTGGCTCTTTTTTGGCTACCGTATTTCCGGTCCCTTGGTGTCAATGTGCCCGTCGTGCTCTGTGCCAACAAATCCGACCTTGCTGCGGATCACACCGAAACCCAGGTCATCGAAGATGAGATGCTGCCGCTAATGTCCGAGTTCAAGGAAATCGATTCCTGTATTAGAACCAGCGCCCGCGAGCATCGTAATGTCAACGAGGCGTTCTTCCTTTGCCAGAAAGCGGTTACACACCCTATCGCGCCCCTGTTTGATGCCAAGGAGTCAGTCCTAAAGCCGGCAGCTGTTGCGGCGTTACAGCGCATTTTCTACCTTAGCGACAAAGATCGGGATGGCTATCTGTCAGATAAGGAAATCAAAGATTTTCAGATGAGGTGTTTTGAGAAATCTTTGAGTGAGGAGGATTTGGTGCATATCAAAGAGACGATACAGAAAACGCATCCTGCATCTGTGACACCGTCAGGAATAGATTGCCGCGGATTTATCCATCTGAACAAGTTGTATGCCGAGAAGGGCCGCCACGAAACAGTCTGGATTATACTTCGCGCGTTTCAGTACACCGACAGTCTCTCCTTGCAGGAAAGCTATCTCCATCCAAGGTTCGAGGTACCTCCGTATGCATCGGCTGAATTGTCGCCGGAGGGATATCGGTTTTTCGTAAATCTTTTCCTTCTTTCGGATAAGGACAATGATGGTGGCTTGAATGATGCCGAGCTCGCATCTTTGTTTTCGCCAACACCAGGGCTGCCGTCCTCTTGGGCCGACGGTTCGTTCCCATCATGCACTGTTCGAAATGAAGCCGGAGATGTCACTCTGCAAGGTTGGCTGGCACAATGGAGTATGACAACCTTTACATCGCCCAAAACGACATTAGAGTATTTGGCATATCTCGGATTCGAATCTTCAGACCGAAGCAACCCTTCCACAACGGCGGCTCTCAAAGTTACTCGGCCCCGGAAGCGGAGAAAGCGCCCTGGACGGGTGGGCCGCAATGTGGTTCTTGGTCACATAGTTGGGGCTCCGGGATCTGGAAAATCGGCTCTTCTCGATGCCTTCTTGTCTCGTGGGTTTAGTTCTACGTATCACCCAACCATTCAGCCACGAACTGCAGTCAATACCGTTGAACTTCCTGGGGGAAAACAGTGTTACTTGATCATGGATGAGCTTGGAGAGCTGGAACCTGCAATTCTTGAGAACCAAGCAAAGCTATTGGATCAGTGTGATGTGATTGTATACACATACGATTCGTCTGACCCTGATTCATTTGCATACATTCCCAAGCTTAAGGCGAAATATCCGCACTTGGAGGAGCTCCCGAGTGTGTACATTGCGCTCAAGGCCGATCTGGACCGCACGACTCAGCGTGCTGAACACCAGCCTCACGAGTACACCGCTCTGCTGAACATGCCCGGGCCGCCACTTCATGTGAGCGTCACCTGGAGTTCGATCCAAGAGGTGTTTGTGCACATTGCCGAAGCAGCTATGGAACCAAGCACGGCGTTCCCACGAAGCGAGGAAGACGTCGAAGGTAAATGGATGTCTTGGGGCATAGCGCTCGGAGCGGTTGTTTGCGCCGGTGCTGCAGCAGTTATGATCTGGCGACGGGTTAGTGGCAGTGGAGCTTGAGTCCCGGCCCAGGGGCGCGGATGTGATAATGATGGAGTTCGATACCCCGAGAATTAATTTCCTTCTTTTCTTTGGATAGATTGCTCGAAAATATGTGAGCATTGTACATGAATCATGCGCAGTCACGAACAGCTGCAGGCGTTTCTGCCTGTACGCGATTCTGCATACCCGGTCTCGTTGGACCCTGCTATCAAACAGATCTTAATTTTGCTAGATAATACCTTTTGAGTTGTAAACAATGAAGAACAAGCCCCTACACCCCGTCTGTCATGTCCATCGAAGCTGTAGCCGTTCTTAGCTTGCCCCACGCCCGTCGGAGTTCCACCAACCAGCCACACCAGCAAAGTTCCCCGGAATTCCATCGGTTGTTGGCTCAGATCTCGAGAGCACGGCACCTGGCTTCCCCTCTCCTATTTCTGCGCTTTCGAACACGTCCACTCCCTTCCTCCTGTTCCGTGTTGCTATACCATCTTTTAGACATTTCGGCGCACCGAACTCGTTCGCTCGCGAGTTCTCTCCCCTCCAGGCTTACGGTGAGATTACAGTGTGCCTTCTGGAGAACAGTTGGAGAACTCAACAAGCAGCCCCAGCCATCCGTCCTTCCTTCGTCGGCTGAAAACGTCGCGCTGTCCCAATTGATTACGGCGCAGCTTTGCCTGGTGATAGCCAACGTTCAGGTGGTCCTATCTCGGGGAAATTACAGCTAGTCAGGCCGCTTCGCGCTATCTGTTCTACGCAACCTTTAACGCTTATCACGCCACAATGTTGTAAGTGATGATTGGGATTCCTTATATTGCAGACACCATGGCGGCATCTGGAGCAGTTTTGAGTCGCAGATCATGTGTTCTTTGAAGCGAACCGCCGTAATCGCAGGTGCCATACGGTTTTGGAGTATCTATCTATTGACTCTATATTTATAGCGTCCTTCCCCCACCTCCGCCTCGCTATACCGTCCCGGTTGCCTATGCAGCCGGGGCGTCGAACGGAATGGCGGTTCCAATTGTGGAAACCAACAACATCATTACACACCCGGAGAAGGGTTGTCCGCTGCAGGTCGGAGAAGGTACGTTTTGGATTTTGCAAATCCGGCGCCGATTTCATCCGCTTGGTTTCTTTTCCTCCCCTGGCATATGCTTTTACTAACGCTAAATTTGTGTATAGGAACGTATCAACTTCAGGACGACTTACATCTAGCTACCCCTCCCCCGCATCCCTCTGAAGCGCCGATCATAAACCCGAACCCACTCGCGACCAATCCCAATCCTCCCACGTCGGGTGTCAAGCTGTCATTAGTTAGCATTGGCCCTCGAAACAAGACCGCCTTCCCAGCGAAATTGACTGTTACTGCACGGCCTTTCGGAGATGGGAATAGTGCTTTGGCAGCTCCACCTGTAAAGGATCCTTCGAAGAAGCGGAAACCCAAAAACAACATCATTAAGAGTAGTTCCTCATTTGTTTCCCGTGTCATCATCCATGAGGCCAACACGAAACGTTTGAATGACCGCGACCCGGAAGGACTGTTTGCCTTTGCGAACATTAACCGCGCTTTCCAATGGCTGGATCTCAGTTCGAAGCACAAGGACGAACCGCTGTCCAAGATTCTCTTCACGAAGGCGCATATGATAAGTCACGATGTCAACGAAGTAACCAAAAGCGCGGCGCATATTGATGTGGCCATGGGGTCGTCGGCCGGAGACATCTTCTGGTACGAACCGATATCTCAGAAGTATGCGCGGATCAACAAAAATGGGGTCATCAATAACTCCCCAGTAACGCACATCAAATGGATCCCTGGCTCAGAAAATCTATTTATAGCAGCCCACGAAAACGGTCAACTGGTTGTGTATGACAAGGAGAAGGACGATGCTCTTTTTACCCCGGAGCTGCCAGAACAATCGACGGAATCGGTGAAACCACCCAACTGGTCCCTACAGGTGTTGAAATCTGTCAACTCCAAGAACCAGAAGACCAATCCAGTTGCAGTCTGGAAGTTGGCAAATCAGAAGATTACTCAATTTGCCTTCTCGCCAGACCATAAACACTTGGCGATTGTACTGGAGAATGGATCTTTGCGGCTAATGAATTACCTCCAAGAAGAGTAAGTATATTGCGCTTTCGCCAAGTAATAGCCTCTACGGATTGAGCTAATAAAGTTTCCAGGGTCTTGGATGTTTTTCGGAGTTATTATGGTGGATTTACTTGTGTCTGCTGGTCACCAGACGGAAAGTATATCGTTACTGGTGGCCAGGACGACTTAGTCACCATATGGTCTTTACCGGAACGCAAGATCGTTGCGCGGTGTCAAGGCCACGATTCGTGGGTCTCCGCTGTCGCTTTTGATCCTTGGCGTTGTGATGAGCGGACGTACAGAATCGGTAGCGTTGGTGATGATTGTAACCTTTTGCTCTGGGATTTCAGTGTTGGCATGATCCACCGGCCGAAAGTGGTACGTTCATGAGGTTTCATCTTCAACTAGACATCTTTGTCGTCTAACATCTTATCTATAGCATCATCAAGTTAGTGCTCGCAACAGAACGAGTCTAGTTGCGACAAATCCTCAGCAGCTCAACCGTCACATAGCCGACATCTCGGGAACCCGGATAAGGTCAGACTCCCAGCGAACTGGTGAAACTGATACTGCATCCGATCAACCAGTACAGCATCCTGTGGAGTCCAGATCGCGGACTGCTTTACTACCCCCGATTATGGTTCGTTATTTTCCTCTGGCTGTTGGTGCGCAAATAATCTAACATTTATATAGTCCAAGTCTGTTGGTGAGGACCCGATCTGTTGGTTAGGCTTCCAGGAGGACACAATCATGACTTCTTCCCTCGAAGGTATGTGTACCAAGCCCTATTATTTTGTTACAAAAGCTAACCGAAACATGGAAAGGTCACATTCGCACTTGGGACCGCCCTCGAGAGACCATTGGGGACAGCCATGGCGATCAGAAATCGCCTGTCGCAGTGGGAACCAGCCTAGGGTCGGGCCGGGCTGCCTCCTCTATGGGCTCACTGTGAAAACGGCCACTAGGGCTCCGGTTATACATTGTAAATATGCGCATTATTCGTTTCGGCATACCCATTCTAGCGTGTTTTGAGTGCAGTGTTCAAATATAGCATTTGTTGTGTTGATTCCAGCCTCAAGAGCATTTTTTGGCCCAATCTAGGTAGAACGGTTCAAGTTCACGAACGTTTCTCCCATTGAACATTTCAATTACCTTGGAAAAATCAACACTTATCTCATTAAACATCAAATAGTAATCAGTTGTGAATGTGCGGAGTTGGACTATAGGGCCCGGAACCGGAACATTAATCCGCCGAACCTGCTGGACGCGGCGTGCGTGGCATCAATGTGTATGGACAGCTTTCAATCGGCCTCAGCTCCCCATTGAAGACCCTCAATCAGCCACCACAACAATCCCCGTTTCACAATGGGGTCTTCCCGACTGACAATGAGGTCGGCCCTCACGCTTCTTTTCCTCCTTTTTGTGCAAATCTCTTCCGCCCTCAAGTTCGATATTGTCGCTGGAAAGGGTGAGAGATGCATACGCAACTTCGTGCTCAAGGACCAGCTTGTCGTCGTGACGGCTATTGTGAGCGGCGAAAGGGGTGATGGACAGATGGTTAACATGCATGTACGTGCGAACTCGGCCCTGGAGATAATTACGCGGGCTCGGAGGATTGGATGCGGGACTCCGCCTCGACGGGATAATGCAGATATGGTTTACTGAAGCAACTTAATGCTAACGGGAATCTTGGAACAGATCAAGGATTCAATGGGCAATGATCACGGAAGGCCAAAGGATGTTGTTGGCGAGACTCGCCAGGCTTTCACGTCCGCTGGAGACACCACCTTCGACGTCTGCTTCGAGAACACCCTTGTTTCCCGCCGTATGTTCGACCTGCGCCTCCATGCAATGTCTCCAATCCTTCGTTAGTGCTAATTGATGTGAAAATAGGCGCCGTTGCGAACCCCCACCGGGTAATTGAGCTTGACGTCGATATCGGTGCCGATGCTCGTGACTGGTCAAGCATCCAGGCTCAAGAGAAGCTTAAGCCCATCGAAACCGACCTCCGCCGTATCGAAGAAATCGTTGCTGAAGTTGTCAGCGAGATGGAATACCTCCGTGCCCGTGAGCACAAACTCCGGGACACCAACGAGAGCACCAACGAGCGTGTGAAGTGGTTCGCGTTCGGCACAATGGGAATGTTGATTGGACTTGGTGTCTGGCAGGTTATTTACCTGAGGGCTTATTTCAGGTATGTTATTTCTTCGGTTTGACGTATTACACGTCAAAGCCAATACTAATAACCGTCATATAGGTCCAAGCATCTCATCTAATCTCATTTCTTGGATATTCCACGTTTGCGTAGGAGGCGGGCGCGAGGTGTGGTTTCTATACTTACGACAAAACATGGAGTCTCAATGCATTTATTGCGTGCTTTCCACCTTATGCGGTCTCGGACGTTTCACGGTATACTGTTCAAATACTCATGATTATTATTATGACACTATACATATGAGGTTTGTAGGTGTTCTAGTTTCACGTAGACTGTAGAGTCGCTAGCAACGTAGCGATTAGTCTGCGGCTGGTGACATCCATCCAGAATATGTGTATTCCAGTCGACCCAGCCTTTAAACACGTCCAAGGCCTTCACTGAACGGCATATCACGTCCAATTCTGGGCTGGTGTCATGGTTTGAAATCCATCCCTCCGGTTGGTGTTTGAGCGCTGCAAACACGACAAACTCAACCGCCCGGTGCCTCGGATGATGTCAATCCCGCATAATCATCTAGCTTCAATTCCATCCTCATCTTCAACCAATCTTTCCATGCTTTCTTCAATCCTCCAAAGCACTACCCTTCGATACCCAAATATAGAACTACAATGTCTACAGCCCGCTTAGCCCACCGCCTCGCGCGGCCATCAACATCACCTCTCTTCATGAGACTGGCGACCCGTTCATTCGGAAGCTCGGCAGTTCGTCTGCAAGACAGCAAGAATGAAAAAGACGAAGTCTACTCAACAACGCCGCAGCACCGCGCAAACCAGACCGACAAGCCGCCAAACCCGGTCGTCCCGAATACAACCTCAACCATGACCAAGGACTTCCCCAATGTCGGCAAGAGGCCATCGCCCCCGGAACTTTTGAACTCGGTTGACCCGAACTACAAGCCTGTGGATACGTACCCCGGAAAGGTTGAGCACTTCACGGGTGGAAGACAGGAGCCCGGCGCGCAGAAGCCGGAGCTTGGAGTTGGTGAAATGGAAGGCATTACCTTCAAGGTTGAGCCGCTCCGACGGACTGGCGAGGATGTTTCGACCATGAGAGCTCGGCTTCTTTGTTAGTAATCCCGCGGCTTTGACTGTTTGTCTTTTCTGGAACGCAGGGCGCAAAGCTAACTTGCTTGTCACTATATAGATCAGAGCCGAAAGCGAGGAATTCTCGAGTCCGATCTGCTTCTCTCTACGTTTGCGGATGTCTATTTGGCGGACATGAACAAAGAGCAGCTTCAAGAGTATGACCGATTCCTGGACGAGAATGATTGGGATATCTATTACTGGGCGACTCAGGACCCACCTGAGGAGAGGGATGCTGCGGCAGATGTGGCCGAAGACACACTGACCGACACATGGCATCGTACAGGCGCCAAGAGCGGCGAGTGGAAGCAGACTGTCGGCGCTTTTAAGGCGGCATACAGGCCAGTGCCATCACGGTGGGTAGAGTCGAACGTCTTGACGCTGCTGAGACAGCATGTGCGGGACAACAGTGCGACCGGTTTCCATGCGGCGAAGAACAAGAAGACCGGCGGGCAAGGTCCGGGTCTAAACAGGATGCCCAACGTCCAGATCTTTAACAACTGAAAGTTGATGCTTGAGAGTCAAGAGCGGTTGAGCCTTATACTTTGTACAATATCTTTTCTGGCTGGTTTGCGGAAG
Organism: Aspergillus sydowii CBS 593.65; assembly: GCF_001890705.1. Taxonomy (NCBI): domain Eukaryota; kingdom Fungi; phylum Ascomycota; class Eurotiomycetes; order Eurotiales; family Aspergillaceae; genus Aspergillus; species Aspergillus sydowii. The sequence continues at coordinate 910,368 of NW_024467865.1, forward strand.
GACGGGTAAAATTCCGTTTATATAGAAGTACTTCTGTAATCGAACATCACTTATTAACACGTTAAGTAGTACCAGAGGCTGTAAAATAATATGCGTAATCCGTTCCTCGGGTCCGTACTGCAGATGTCTGCATTGTATGCATGCCCTTTGTATAAATAGTCACGTGACTCGCTTAGCTTTAGGGTTCGCGGCCCACACATTCAGCGGCAGCGGTAAGCTCGTTACGTTAGGGCTTCCCGTGTGGCTCTCTGCTCCTCCATCTTCGAAAGCTGTGATTTTATCTCCAGCGCAGAGTCTACGACAATTGCTCCGCCCGCGTTCATTCTCCCCTCACCTCTCGCGGCCCCCTTCCATCGTCCTCTCAGACTCCGATCATGGCTGAGCAGCTGGTCCTTCGCGGCACCCTTGAGGGCCACAATGGCTGGGTTACTTCCCTCGCTACCTCTCTGGAGAAGTAAGGGCACCTACCGATGATTTGCACATGGATGGAATGGGTATATGGATCTACATACGACCTCGTGTGTATTCTCGTATATCTGTTGAATACATGTTTTCTGTTGATTGAATATGGACAATGGTTCTGACTGAAATCTTTTTTTTTTATAGCCCCAACATGCTGCTCTCTGGCAGTCGCGACAAGTCTCTGATCATCTGGAACCTTACCCGCGACGAGCAGGCCTACGGTTACCCCAAGCGCTCTCTCTTGGGCCACTCCCACATCGTCTCCGACTGTGTATGTCTCCGATATCCATTCTAGAGAATACCCGAAACCCGAAGGATGCCATAGAGCGGTTGGCGGAACGAACGGAAACAGTGCAAAATTTGGGATTAGGTTGGCTGATGCGTGTGTTTGGATATAGGTTATTTCCTCCGACGGTGCCTACGCTCTGTCCTCTTCTTGGGACAAGTCTCTCCGCCTGTGGGAGCTCTCCTCCGGTCAGACCACCAGGACATTCGTCGGTCACACCAACGATGTCCTCTCCGTTTCCTTCTCCGCCGACAACCGCCAGATCGTTTCCGGATCCCGTGACCGCACCATCAAGCTCTGGAACACCCTGGGAGACTGCAAGTACACCATCACCGACAAGGGCCACACCGAGTGGGTGTCGTGCGTGCGCTTCAGCCCCAACCCCCAGAACCCCGTCATCGTCTCCGCTGGCTGGGACAAGCTTGTCAAGGTACGTTTTCGAAATTTTCCTCAGTACACAATGCGTTCAGTTCGTCCAAATGATGTTTGCATTTTTCTACGTATTTGCTACTTCAGAGCCTCTTTGGCCATGAGACAAAAAATCACCATATGCCTGATGGACACGCCAATTCCGGTTTTTGCTATTTGTTTTTCGCCTTGAGATTGATATCAATATCCAAGAGGGACTGCAACTAACGAAATCAATAGGTCTGGGAGCTCGCTTCCTGCCGTCTCCAGACTGACCACATCGGTCACTCTGGCTACATCAACACCGTCACCATCTCCCCCGATGGCTCTCTCTGCGCCTCCGGTGGCAAGGACGGTGTTACCATGCTCTGGGATCTCAACGAGTCCAAGCACCTCTACTCCCTCCACGCCGGTGACGAGATCCACGCCCTTGTCTTCTCCCCCAACCGCTACTGGCTCTGCGCTGCCACCGCTAGCAGCATCACCATCTTCGACCTCGAGAAGAAGAGCAAGGTTGATGAGCTCAAGCCCGAGTACATCGAGAAGGGCAAGAAGAGCCGCGAGCCCGAGTGTGTCTCTCTCGCCTGGTCCGCTGATGGCCAGACTCTGTTCGCTGGTTACACTGACAACAAGATCCGCGCTTGGGGCGTCATGTCGAGGGCGTAGATTGGAGAGTTAGGGTAATGAGACAAAATAAATGTGAGGACTAAGCGAGTGAGTTTGAGAGAATGAAGAAGAACAAAGATAAAGCCTTTTTAAAGCTTTTGTTTGATATCAAATTTTTTTATCATCTCCTTTTTTCCACCCCCTCCAAAAATTCGGGCAGGCATTATTGGTTGGGATTGTATGAGCCATGAGCAATGAAGCACCTCGCGGATTCCCATACTTAAGGTTACAAAGAACCTAGGGGTTTTTGAACATGTCTACCTAGCTTACTTGATTCTCAACCCCCTCTTAAATCCGAAGTCTGGGTTCTCGTGATGGACGGCGTGCAATGTTCTAATACCATCTAGAAAAGGCATAAAAATTTCTTGAAATTTCGTTGTCCGAGGGGCGGAGCCTTGCTGCTGTCTCAACATATAAAGGGGTACCATAGATGAAAAAGTAGTTTATTCATGTCTTCAATTGTTTGTTCGGACGGATCATGCCTTCCAAATGTGCCCGGTGATGATATATATTATTGTACAACGTCATAGAACATTACACCAAACAAACCCTTCGCTTATTTCTTTGACACTCTTGCCAAAGAAGTCTCCAACAGAGCAACTAGATCTCCACTTTCGGGGTCATCGGCCGCCCGCTGAGCGTAGTCTTTAGCACCATCCAGTGCCTGTCTATACCAATTCCTAGCCTCCTTCAGCTTCCCCTGCTGCTCCGCAAACTCTCCGAGAGTATACTTCACGTGGACACAAGATACATAGCAACCCTCGTCCTTCTCAGCTTCAGGGATTCTCTCATTAATTTCGAGAGCCTTCGCCGCCCACTGCCTGGCATTGTCGATGGTCTGCGCGCGCGCAGCCTCTGGGTCTTCAACCCGGAATGGTAGTTGGGCTCGACCGCCCATTGCGGCAGCAACATCGCCTATAAGCATGACCTGTCTACAGGTTGGCTTGGGTCCTTCTTCCTGGCGGAGGATTTCCAAAGCACGTAGAAAGAGAGGGATGGAAAGATCCGCCTTGTTGTCCGAGGCAAAGTAGGTCTGGGCTAGTTCGACTAGAGCAATCACGACATCTGTCCGGGTCAGCCAGGCGATTTTCTCATCATCACCGCCAGCGCTGCCATTAACAGGGAGGCCCGAGCCCTGGCGGTATGCAAGCTCCTTCAGGCTAAGTTCGACGGCTGACTCCTGAGCTGCCTGGGCCTTCTTGGGGTCTTGGATGAAATCACTGTCGTAGAGGTCTGCTATCTTTATACAGATACCAACGGCCTTCTTCATAGCCTTGTCGCGCTGCTGCTCATCGTATTCCTCGCGCCGTTTCATTTCCTCATATGTCTCAATAATTTGCTGGTTGTTGATCTCGAGTTTAGTTTGTACGGCATTCTCAGTCTTGCTCTTGTCAAGCTTCGCCTTCGCTGATTCTTCGGCCGTTTTCTTGTGCTTTTCCTCGTTTTCTTTCTTTTCCGCCGCCGCTTTTCGCCCGGCATCAACCCAATCTAACAACTCCGTCTTTGTCCGCTCCAACAAATCAATCGCCGGTTTTGCCATTCCCGCCTGCTCGAGCATCTTTGCAACCTGCAGTTTAATTCCCACCACCTCATCCGAGTACGGGTGCATGCCGACTTCGAGCGCAGCCTTCAGAGCAGATTTGTAATACTTCAGCGCCTGCTGCGGATCGAGGATTACATCCGTGTAGTATACCGCCTTGCGTAGCTCGTTTGCCACCGTCGGTGGGAACTTGTGGTACTGGGGCGCGTTTTGCGTTACCTCTATGTAGGCAATGTAGGCGAAGAACAACGTCGCGCCAATGACTGACACAATGGCAAAGGGTAGGAGGACGGGGTTCTTGCGCCAGATTCCTTTCGACGCCTGTCGGAGGCCGAGTCTCGTGCGCTGGAGGTAGGAGAGGGATCGCGTTTGGTGGGAGAGGTTGAGGACATGGCGGGAGAGTGGGGAAGGCAGGGATTGGAGCTGTTTGTATGTGACTGAAGCATTTGACTTTGGTAGATGTTGTAGCGGGCGCGGGCGCGTTGCGAATGCAATGGTTCGTGACGAGACGGAGGTGGTGGGTGTTCGGATGAAGGCGCTGCCTGTGCGGCGAGCTGCTGCCGCGCTGAGCATTATGGGGGATATAAGGTGTTCTCTGCTGATTCGTACTGTGTCATAAAAAGGTCTGGTTTCTGACAAGGGCGGATCTTGGTTTGCCCTGATATGTTTTGAGGCAGGATGTGATGGTGTTGGCGAAAGAATTTATGAGAGCGGGAGCCGGTTGGCGATGACGTCCAAGGCACCAGGAGCTCCGATCTATTGTCTACCACTCCTCGGCATCACCTCATGCTTCGTTCATCTTCTTTCATTTGTTTTGTCTTTTAATTTTTACTCTGATTTAATTTGCCGATTAAGTATAATTCGCATTTATCCATCATCGAGTCTGTCAATCATGTGTGGCCGGTACGCCCTTGGCGTAGTATGTTCCCCCAGTACTCCGCAAGACCATCAATTTAACATGACACAGCGCATGAACTTCGTTCGCCGACGTCTTCAAGAGCAAGGAATGCCAGTCGACGAAGCACCAGAGGACGATGAGATAAGGGAGACATATAATTTCGCCCCTGGGAACATCGGCGCCATCTACCGCGCCGACACCCCTAACTACAATGTTGAAGCTCAACGCGACAAGGAGTCAGCGTTAACAGACACAACAGAACTTGCATCACAGGATGGGGGTGCACATATATCTTACAAGCTCCAAGGCATGAAATGGGGCCTTGTTCCATTTTGGACCAAGCGGCAGCCGGATTACGGCTCGCTCATGAGAACTATCAACTGCCGGGATGATTCACTGATTGAAGACCGCGGAATGTGGACATCTATGAAGCGGAAGAAGCGCTGTGTTGTTGTATGCCAGGGATACTACGAGTGGCTGAAGAGGGGACCTGGAGGAAAGGAAAAGATCCCGCATTATACACGGCGCAAGGACGAGGACTTGATGTATCTTGCGGGGCTTTGGGACAGTGTTACATATGAAGGTAAGCACAATAGTGGATCTGTTTCATGTGCGCTTCCTTTGCTGAAGTAATTGAGTGGAAGGCTCTGAGGATAAGCTCTATACTTTTACAGTCATCACGACGTCTGCCCGCCCTTCATTAAGCTGGCTTCATGATCGGATGCCGGTCATTCTGGAGCCAAATAGCGAAGCCTGGAATGCCTGGCTAGATCCTACGCGGACGGCCTGGTCGAAAGAACTACAAGGTGCCCTGAAGCCTTATGAGGGCGATTTGGAGTGCTACCAGGTTCCGAAGGAGGTCGGCAAAGTTGGGAATAACTCACCAGACTTTATAGTGCCAATCGACAGCAAAGAGAACAAGAACAACATTGCCAATTTCTTTGCGAATGCGAAGAAGAAGAATGATCCCATAAAGGAAGAAAGCGAGGGCCCGCCAGTAAAGAAAGAGGATACAGTGGGATCTGTGTCAAGAGTCAAAAGGGAACATTCAGACGGAGCAGATATCGAGGCGGACGAAGACGTCAAGAAGCGAAAAACACAGGCTTCACCTGCGTCATCACCAACGAAGTCTTCAAAAGCAGTGTCACCTGCGAAACAAAAGCAGATGCGCAGCGCGACGCATAATAAGAAAACGCCGAAGAAGCCGGAGCCAAAGAATGGCAGTGCTGGAAGTAAGCGTATAACCAATTTCTTCTCCAAATAGGAGATCGGTGTTTCACGATGCGACGATTTGATTTAGTCTGGAAATAGGAGTTTTGGAGAATTCTGATTGCCAACTGTCCAGCAGGGCGGATTTGTTACATTTCACAATGTTGTACACGTACGGTTTCAAACGACCTGGATCACAGCGATTCCTCCTCGCGTAGTCTCTGGACCAACTTTTCCCTCAGGAACGGGCTCAAACCGAAGCTACATAAGGATTAGTTTTTCTTTCAAACAGCAAGCAGTAGAGAGTAGATATGGCTGGGTGGGCTACTTACATTCCATCCCGCGTGACAATTCGATAAGTTCCTGGTCTCGTCAGCATGAAAATAGCTTGATCCTAGACAAATGCCATACCACTCGCTTGATAGTTCCCAGTACCACCCACAAAACCCCCCTCACTGTCGACTTCCAAGCTCCCAAAAATGTCCTCGGGCCTGTTCACATTAGCACCCTGTCAAAGCCATCATCAAGGGGGACTACCATGGAATTCGCCCATACTCAGGCGGTCGTCGCTCATCCGACAAATGTATCCACCCTCCTCTCCCAGCAGACCCAGCACCACCTTGTCCACTAGACCCGCTGGTCATGTCAACATCGCCGCGGCGTTTCCGAGGACGGGAACCAGGCATGAGGACACCGCCCGATGCAATATTAGCGCCGGATGTGGATGCCATCACTTGGGCTTGCGAGATTGCGTCAGGGTCCTCGTGTCCATATTTCGTCAGAACCTCTTGTAGAATCTCTAGGAACCTCGGATTTTCACGAAAAGAGTCTGTGGTGGGAGGAAGCTTTGAGGTGATCCCAATAGATAGATCTGGACTAGGCGGTTCGGATGGCAGGAGTGATAGGATGTGAGCCCCGTTGCTTGGGAATACATACTGGGAAATGTATCAGTACGAGTGGATGTTTGGGTTCTAAGTTACTTACGATGTGAGGATGTCCATCTAATGTCGACAGAGATCGCATCTGAGTCCACCTAGGGACCTGGCGATAAAGGGGCCTGAGATTTCTGATAGCCCACATCTTATTCTAAATGGATTTGTTCAATTGAATGTCGATTAGAAGGTAAATCAAGCGTCTTTTGAAGCTCAACTATTTTCCGATGACGTCGAGACAAACAAGACAAACTCATGTGACTCTACTGCTTTTTGGCGAGTGTCTTTAGATCGATTGGCGGTTCATTATTCTCCCTCAGTCCTCACCATTACCACCGGGACGAGCAAGATGGACTCTCTGATACAGTAGGAGCTGCTTTGTCAGTGCGTCTGCGTTTTCTTTGTTTCACCAACTTTCGTGCTTGGACGACGCATCGGTTCCTAACTGAGGAAATTGGGTGGTGTTTATTGGTCTCCGGTTCCGCGGTGCCTGACATGAGCTCGCTGAGCTGCTCCGGACTGAGGTTTTCGCTGTTTTCCTGACTTGGGAAACAAATTAGTTTGATCCGGGGGTTATATGTTATAGCGCATGAAATCGCAACCATGGCGACCCCGTCTAAACCGAACCCAGGAGCAACTCCTACACACCTTACCTCGTCGCCTCGTCCATCGGGTGGTCCTATGAACCGAACGATATCCTTGAAATCACCATCAACGAGAACTCCATCGGCGTCGGGACATGGTCATCCGAACCAGCCCGCCTCAACCCAGCAGTACGCTACTCCTATCGGGGTAACCGCAGACAATGACAATGCTATCTCATTCAGCTCACCCTCCGCCCTCCTACTCGGCGCTTATCCGGGGATCAGCCCATCTCCTGCCGTTCACGATGCACTAGTTGGACCGGGAATGAACGATAGCGACATCCAAGCTTTGGGAATGTCGGGTTTGAAGCTTGGGAATGCGCGAGATAACGATGAGGAGCGCAGGAGGCACATCAGCGAAGTGGTTCAGCTGCTGCGATCGCGCGTTGCGGGCAGGGGAGTGTGCAGGGAGGGGATCGAGCGATTAAGCGATCTCGAGCGGTTTGAGTCGATTTGGCAAGACGATAATTTGAACATTGCTGGCAGCTTCGTTGATTTGGAAATCGATTTCTACCGCGGACAGAATGTGGTCAAGGATGTTAGCTTGAAATATGCTACCCCGGAGGCTACTGAAGGAGAACGTCGTGAGGAGGCTACGGCTGTCTTGAAGCGCGATTTGATACAGACTCCCGAAGATGGTCATCGGGGTACTTGGAAGAGCCTGGATAACTTTCATAAGAACCTGCAATGGCTTGCTCGACATGATAAACTTAGTGAAGAGGTTAATTGCTTCCAGGCCATCGAAGGTCTCTACGAGAGTATGAAACGTTTATGGAGCGAGGAAGGCACCCAGCGCAAGTACTCCGGCGACAATGAACACCTCTGCAGCGGCAATTTGGGAAGACCGAGCCTTCACAGAGGCGGCAGAATTGGTCTTTGGTTGGATTACTGGGTGCCCCGTGCTCGAGTCCTAGACGTGAAGCAGCAGAAGTCACCCGACTTAATGGCCTTAGATAACCCGCCTAAATATCCCGCTAACGAGGAAACGGATTATACCAACGGAGACTGGAAAATCGCGGTCGAATGCGAGGAGGGTTATCCGTCTCTTCGCGTATCCAAGGACTGGATCGGGCCCGATGCTTTTACTGTGGTTCATAACGATGCCGAAGCGACATCATCAACCAACCCGCCGGAATCAGATGTCACGGTCGTCAACTGGACTGACCCGCCAGCGACTTTGACCGACAATCAGGGGACTTCTGAGAATATGGATCTTGACTCTGGCATGTTGGGCTCGTCTTCTCCGAACCGTCGGTTTGTTGCTAGGCTGGAGCCACCTCTTGACATACCGTTCATGGTAGCGGACCAGGTCTACCGGCACCTGAATACCGAGATGCCACAGGACTACAAAATGGTGACGTACGATGGGTTGCTGGCCCCGGGCTGGTCCCCATTGTCAGCTACGGGAGCGCTCGGCCCAGAAGACCCTACCCAAATCGATCGGAAGAGAAGTAGGATATCCGTACCGTCGCTTGACGAGGAGGGTAAACCATGCACGAAATGGCACAGTTACACGTTCCAACCATTTGAATCTGCGGGTGGAAGAACACTCAGAGATATCCCGTTCTCGCATCCACGGCAACTCGCCGATATCCTTCCGGTAAACCCAAGACTCTGCCCTGGTATGCTGCTTAATTACTGATCTGCGATCTTTAGACCTTCCGACAGTATGCCCTTCTAGCGAATATAATCCGCGGTACCTTCCCCCTGGCGCCGACATCAGACGACCAAAAGAGCTCAGATGAAGAGAAATATATGACGGAACGCCACGGGGATGTCACAATATTGAGCAATGAAAATCCCAACGTGAAGAAGCTCAATGCGTTGCTGGGCTTGAGTCAAGCCGATGGGGTTGGCTCAGACGATCTCAATGTGGACGTGACATTGCGGACTATTGGGCAAGCTCCGATGGTTATGCTACTATTTACTGTGGATCGTCCTTCATCTGCGAAGTCAAGTCCTGAAGACGTTGCTCTCACCAAGGCTTCAATCAGTTTCGAAATTGGAATAAACGGACGTGTCTCTGTGGTGGACGCGACGGGATTACTTGACGACGAGAACGACACTCTTGACGACGCTAATGCAGACGGACGGACAACCTCGGGGTCGACCAACGAACTGCGAAGCAAGTTGGCGTATGTGCTTGAGACATCCCAAGACATTGGCGTCTTGGTCGAATGGGTCCTCCGATGGGTACGTCAGCAGAAGAGCCGCGGGTGAGGATTTTCCGGGGTATCGCGCTTAAGAATTGGGAATGGTTCGACGCACACCTGCAGGGCTGCGCGGGAGTGGAGAGACCTAACCCGACCAGCCTGTCGGTGAGTGCCGGGTCAGTAACAACCCCCCCGGTATCTCACCCAAAAGGACAGGCCACACAAACATTGTTGCTTGTGATACGCTTGGATCGCATGTGGGGGGTTTGATTTCGTCCTTGGAGCTTGGAGAGCACGTCCCAGCCTCAGGGTCAGGGTCCCGACTGATCCGCATAGCCGTCGGTTCCTGCATGAAGTTAAGTCTGACAACGCCCCATACTACATGTTGGGAGGATGAAGACGGACATGGACATTAGGGAGCTTGGGCGGGATGTTCGCTGCCGGTATTTACTCTTGAAAACGCAACATTGCAGCGATGAGAAACAGGCGGAATGAGCAACCGCGGCAATAACCGTGGAATCCAGAATACTCCAAGATCATGGTAGTTACATNGAGCAACGAAATTTAGATTCCAAGATGAAATGTATCAAAACCGAAAATTGTAGCTGGTAACGAGCCGATATGCCTCGGATGAGGTATTTGACGACGACGAGGTATTTAGTAGATTGGCGAGAAATAGCCCTCGTATGTTGATACAGCAAGGGATGCCGTTCTATTGCTCAGAGTTCCATTACTTAATTAAAAACCTGAAGAATTCGAACTGGTAAAGCTGGTAAACAACGCATCAAAATTCCAGCCATGCTCGACTCCAGGAGAAGAGCCCAACGCATGATCAGCTGCGCGAATTACTGTTCCTGAGGCGCAGCCTGACTGTCCTCAGGGTTTCTAGACTCGTCTCGGTCGGTCTGTGCAGCACCTGCTTGCATGCAGAGCATGATTTGTTTTGCTCCTTTTCCGCGGTATTTTCCCTCCCGCTGCCAACTCGTGACTCCTGGGTGAGTTCCTGACAAGTTGAGCGGTTTCTACATGCTCGCGACAGGAGTGAGTTCAATCTATTTTTACGTGAGACCTTTGCCCCTGCCTGGCTCTTAGGCCCACGGGTTTCCCCAGGGATTGCCTAAATGCGGTCTAGCGAGCTATTTTATTTTTGGTAGCAGACACTGAAAATTTGCAATTCCATAATTACACCACCAACTTCTCTCGCCCTGCTGATTGTTGGAATTTTTAGCTGCACCGGCCGACCGATAGCCTTAATCAGTAACCGATCACCCGGACTCAACGCCGACACTACTTGCACTTACACTTAGTGACTTCAAGATAGCATAATCGCTCTCCGTAGCCTCTCTCGAACTCCCTCTATGTTTCTTGTGGCGAGCCCTCAAACCTTGCGCTTTTATTTGCTGCCTCAGTGGACTCTGTATGTAATATTTGTTGCCTTACTTGAATCCAGTCCAGCTGAGTGCGTAATTCGGTCCGGTTGCAGTCAGCGCGGTGTGTCATGGCGAGCGGCATCTGACCAATAAGAGTGAAATGATAAGGGATCGGGAGATCTGCCTATAGGAGCCGATTCATTATCTGAATACAATTTCTCATTATCGCGCTCGACCATAGAGAGCCGGAGGATTGTAATTATTGACTCTTCTGGTCGTCTTGTGATGATTGACCCTGATCTTCTGATATTTTCGTCTGTTCCATACCCCTCTCTTTCATCTAGAACCATCGGTTTCCAGTTTCAACGATGAATTTCACCGCAACTTGTTGGGAATTTGGGACTCCATCGGCGCCCGCAGGTGGGCTATGACCTTATCCGGATTAGTGTAGTGCGTCTTGGCACGGTTTCATGCCAAGCGGGTTGGGTATCAGCTTCATCTTGTATCAAACAGCGCCTGATATCAAGGCTTCTTGATACTCCCGAGGATATCACAGGTGAAGGACGAGGACGAGCTACTATGGTCGTCACGACCGCAAGCCGGATCCGCATGCTCGGTCCGTATGGGGAAGAGAAAAACACGGGGAAGCGGAGGCCTCACAGCCAGTTGGATTCAAGCTGATTCCTGATTCTCCCGACTTTGTCTTTGTGGCTATTTGCTGCGATGATCTCTGGATCGAGGCATTTTCAGATCGACCCGATTACTCGTTGTATACTGTTGCCAGTTGCCACTATGATAATATGACTCCCAGACGCTCAAAGTCTCGTTCTCCCGTTAGGTTGAGGGAGTGGTCCGGTCTCGGGGCACCTCCAGCAGCGGCGTCTCTCGCGTTTGGATTTCCAGAATGCGTGCGGATTCGCCACGCCCCACTTTGTTTCGAGCTGCTCTCGATGATTCGGGGAACTCTCCGGTAACGTCCATGGCAGATATCATCCTTAGTCACTGCAAGTGGCTGGGGCTGTGGGTATCTGCTTTACGCGAGGCCGTGTAACTTTCATTTGGTTTCGCGTCAAATGGATCCGATATCTTTTTCCACGCTGGGTCAAGTATTAGTATGACTAGTCTATGCTGCGGGATATGATTTCTTCTTTAGATGAATGACTCTCATGTCCTCGACGAGTGTCATATTCCATCGGCAAGCGCGCTACCAGTCTCATACGCGACTTGTCGGTTTCATGGCGGGGTGGAGGGGCTGCCTGATAAGTTGATGTTGTTATCGCGCAGCCAAGACTGACTGGGCATCTGTACACTGTCGTTGTATTGGAGTCTCTCCAACGATAAGCCACAGGAGCAGAATCGTAGTAGACCTGTCATGTCATTCAATGTTCTATTAGCAGCCTGGAGCTCGGACGCTTTCTGCAATTGAATGCCAGTGATATCCCTACCATATACTACCGCTAGTAGACTCTCGGGCTCCCGACCTGCAGCTGATATGCAAGCTGGGAGCGACTGGTTTGAATAATACGATTTACCAACAGCTTCGACCTCATTATCTCTGTCCTCTCAGCGGCTGAACGAACCAGATAACACCATTTGCGCAATGGTCAGCAGACGGCTGTGATTCCGGGGTATTGATTGAGGTTCCCTCGGGTCGCTGAGTTTGATCACCGTCGCGTGGGGAGGGATCCGGGGAAGGTCAGTTCGAATGGGATCGTGGTGATTAATTTCTCGCTCATATCTAGAGTCTGGCCAGGCCGGCTCTGTGATCTGTATCCTGTGAGCCGATGGTTGGGTTGGTTTGTGCCTGATATGCGCGTTTTATTTTACTTTATTTTTTTTGGACGACAGGATGAACTTGAGTTTGCTAGCAAGGCTATCTTCTCGTATATCATGTTCTTCAACAAATTTCCTATGGGCCAAAGACTTACTATAATCAGACACAGTGAAGCTATTTTGACAAAGAATTGACTGCCTTTGTCACTGCGTAATGGACAAAACGTGGCGTAGCCCCTGGACCGCCCTGCAGCCTTGCCGATGGGAAGGCTCCATACAATGCTGCGCCTTTTTCTTGAAACACATGCAATGCAGAAAAAGAAACGGGAGCAAGAATTCCAGAAGGCTGAGTTTCTGAAATGCGCCGGTGGCTGCCAGAAACAGGGAGCAGCAGCACCGCCCCAGGACGCCGAGACGGTAATTTTCAATACATAATTACCGGCAAGAGGCAAAAAAAATAGAAGGCGCAAAGTGAAATGAATTATTTAAATAACCCTCCCCACCCACAGAACCATTGTGACTCGCATCCCATTCTCCGGTCTTTCTTCTCTATCCTCTCCATCTCTCATCTCTCTCTCTCTCTCTATTAAATCAACTTTCCGTCCGCCCATTCTCTCTTGCTTCTGCCCACCAGCAGTTTTACGTGTTGTGCGCATCTGTCTATCTTTGACTGTGCATTCATCGACTTCGTCTTGAAGTCCCTTCCCCAAGAAATCTATTTCTTCAAATCCACACACATCTTTAATTATGGTGAGTCATGGGCTGCCTTGACACAAACACACTGTGACTTGATGCTAATTGCTGCTCTCCTCTAGGCTGAATCAAGTACCAACGTCTCCAATACGGAGAATGTGCGTGCCACTTCTTCGACTCTTAGTCGGATCTTGAACACATACTAACTTTATCGCTGCAGCTTATGAAGTACATGACCCTCGACCAGAAGGGCGCCGTCATGGCCGAGTACATCTGGATTGACTCCAACGGTGGCACTCGCAGCAAAACCAAGGTATGCCGTCACCTATAACTTTCTGATACAAGCAGATTGGCGTGCGATGGATTCAGACAATTTCGTCTGTCGATAAGCCCCGCGCACGGTCCTGATATCGCACGCTAATCCTGCATCTGCACCTACCCGCACCACGTGATCACACTTGTCGAGCGAGAAGCTAACGGACTCTTGAAGACTCTTTCTAAGGCCCCCGCTGGCGTCGACGAGCTCCCAGAATGGAACTTCGACGGTTCATCAACGTCGCAAGCCCCTGGTGACAACTCAGATGTCTACCTTCGCCCGTGTGCTATTTACCCCGATCCCTTCCGCCGTGGCGACAACGTCCTTGTTCTCTGTGAGACCTGGGACTCCGATGGCACCCCCAACAAGTTCAACTACCGTCACGACTGCAACCGCCTGATGGAGACGCATGCCAAGGAGGAGTTCTGGTTCGGTCTTGAACAAGAATACACCCTTCTCGGCCCCGATGGCTGGCCCTACGGATGGCCCAAGGGCGGTTTCCCCGGTGCTCAGGGCCCTTACTACTGTGGTGTCGGTACCGGCAAGGTCTACTGCCGTGACATCGTCGAGGCCCACTACCGTGCCTGTCTCTATGCTGGTGTCAAGATCTCTGGTATCAACGCCGAGGTCATGCCTTCCCAGTGGGAGTACCAAGTTGGCCCTTGCGCAGGCATTGAGATGGGTGACCACCTTTGGTTGTCCCGTTTCCTCCTCCACCGTGTCGCTGAGGAGTTCGGTGTCAAAATTTCCTTTGAGCCCAAGCCCATCAAGGGTGAATGGAACGGAGCTGGTCTCCACACCAACGTTTCCACCACCGCTACCCGTTCTGATGGTGGCATGAAGGCCATCGAGTCTTACATGAAGAAGCTCGAGGCCCGCCACGTTGAGCACATTGCTGTCTACGGTGAGGGCAACGAGGAGCGTCTCACCGGTCGTCACGAGACTGGCAACATCGACAAGTTCTCATATGGCGTTGCCGACCGTGGTGGTTCAATTCGTATTCCCCGCCAGGTCGCTAAGGATGGCAAGGGCTACTTCGAGGACCGCCGTCCCGCTTCCAACGCTGATCCTTACCAGATCACTGGTATCATTGCGGAAACTGTAAGTCCACTAAATTCCTGTCTGGATTGTTTTGAGTCACCTGTCTAACAAATTTGCAGCTCTGCGGTGGTCTTTAATCGAAAACATTTCATAATTAGCGCTAGTATACCCTCCGGCGTCGACTGGGTGTAGTAGAAACAAAAGAGCAGCTGGGCAGTTTGTGGAGCAATTATAGATTTCTCTCTGTCTTTCTTTCCCTTATTCATACGATGGTGTTTTAGTTTACCGATGCCACAGCTCGCCTTTTGCTTTCCTTATCCCTGCTGGTTTTGCATGCAAATTCTTTCACTTGTTAATGGGGTTATGTGTTACGGATAGCATAGAATAGTCCACAAATGGAAAATAGGACGGATACCAACACATCTGCATCTGCATCATCACCTCGACGCAGCGTCATACTTGTAACTCGTAACCAAACACCCCAACTTTGCAATACATCAAGTTTGCCTTGTTCTCATCCCCAGGCTTGGCACACATCAGTGATCATTGCCACCTGACCTCAAAAAACCTCACGTCCTTCTCAATCCGGCAAGTCCCCCCCCCCCGCCCCGCTTTGCCAACCCCATTGGGTCATAACGTATGTAGTCACCTCAGCCGGATACCACCTCCAGTCTAGGCAAAGTCGAGGCCCTCCTTGGCCCTACTTGGCGGTGCCCTGCGCCATGGCAGAATCGCCTGAATGCAGAAGCAGTGCCGACCTGAATGACGTACCGGAAAGGGCTGTTGACTACCGCCTAAATTGTATCAAGACTTGTATCTTGGCAGAGACACTAAGTACTAGCAGGTACGACATCAGAATATTAATGCAATGATACAATGATAAAATCGCCCGGGTAGTCGGTAGTCCCCGCCGTCTTTCTTGTTTACAGTGTGGGGTAGACGGCACTAGTAGTAGGCGCGATGCACTGTGATGTAATCGAATGGCCCGGTATCACAAAACTTACTTACCACTGGCCAGTAGTTACTCGACTGATGTGTAGGTGCGTAGATACTACGTACTCCGGACCTCGGCTTTGCGAGAACTGTGATCTACAGTACGTACTATAGTGTACACTATGTATGTGCAAAGTAGGGTGTATTGGGGGTACCGGAATCACAGGTATGAGGAAATTGTACAGAGATAATACATCATGACTTCAGTATTGGAGGTTTCACACTACTTTTGAAATGGCCGAGGTCTGCGTCGTGCTCTAGGCATCCATATAACTTATCTACTGCGCAGAGAAACTAGTTCCCGGCGCCTTACCCTGGGGTTGCCCTGGTCACGTAGCAGTGACACCGGCTCGATTCATATTTAAATTAGCACAGCGAATAATTATCGGATTGGCCGGCTCGCCGGTGTATATATACCCTTATGCGTCTGTTGTTTTTATTTGTCCTCGTGCAAGTTAGGGCAAGAAAGGTTAACTTGGTGGTATTCTCCCACTGTCTTAACCTTTCTACCTGGGACAAATATTTTTATTTTGATAGGACTTACAACTGGTTGGTTCAGAGGTTAGGAAACCATTAAAATTACTTCTATTAACTGTATACAGCTCTAAATATCTGATATATATATATATATATATATATGCAACCTCCATCACCATCCATGGAGCCTGGGAACAGCTTAACCGCCTATCCCTCACGGGAAGTCCTCTTCCCACCTTTAAACATCTTAAACAACCCACTTCCTAGCCCATCCAACCCACGCTGCTGCACCTCCCTCCTCGCCGCGCCATCAACAATCTTGCCCCCCTCACCATCCCCACCCCCAGTCTTCTTTCCCCCATCGAAAACCCTAACAGCAACATGCATACACAACGCACTAAGAATACTCATCCCCAAAATCCCAACCATCACCAGATTACTCTTCCGGAACTTCTCCCGTCCTGCCGCATTCGCATCCTCGCTCCACCCCTCATACAGCGCATACGTGGTCATGATCGAGCCAAGATTGCCCCACCCTGAGACAACGGCCGACGCAGCAGCAACGCCGACCTCGCCGTGCCGCGGCTGGAAGATCTCTGTTGTCCAGGTCATTGTTATCGGCACTGTGGGGCCGAGTCCGAACCCGACGATTAGGAGACCGCCGTAGCGTGGCCACGAGTTGCTGTCTGTGCCGGCGTAGGTTGTTAATAGGAGGCCGAGCATTTGAACGCAGGCGGCCAGAGAGAAGAAGATTGCGCGGTGGTGGTGGAAGCGGTCTGAGAGAGGGGTTACGAGGAGGATGGCTGCTAGGTCCATCTGTTCGATAGCGAGTTAGTTAACCTGAGGATAAGGTAGGTGTGGGGGAATGGTTGAGGGAGTCCGGACGTGACGTACAAGCCATATAGGAGCGGTGAGCAGACTCAGCTCAATGCCTGATAGACTGGGGTTGATGCTCCGGATGATAACGGTGGCGTAGTTCTGCACGCCGATGCCGACGCCCACGACACCGAAGTACATGAGTAGGAGCGGCCAAAGGCGCCAGTCGAGCATGACAGAGAGAAGATTGCGCAGAGTCCAGCGCGGGCGTTTATAGACTCTGGTTAGATCGCGGTAGTGCAGTTCGGCGTCCTCGCCCGTGAGGACTGGCGGGCTCTGCGGGAACCAGCGGAGCCATTTGCTGCGCTGCTTGGCGGCTTCTTCTTGACCTGGCGCGACGGGGCGATCGGGTAGCCACCAGAGGAGAACGATGCCGACGGCGACGGTGATGACGCCGTAGACGAGGAACATCCATTGGAAGCCGACGAGGCCGTGATCGCCGTCCATTTTCTGGAACCCGGCCGAAACGAGACCGACGACGGCGGCGGAGAGTTGCGCCGCGGTGTAGTATTGGCCGATCCGTTTGCCGGTGCGCGAGGGCGGGTAGAAGAGGGTTAGGTAGTAGGCCATTCCTGGCCACATGCCTGCGATGACGATTCCAAGGAGGAGTCGGAGGAGGCTGGCAGATTGGTTAGCACATTGGATGAGGACTGGGCGTTGAATACACGTACTATAAACTCCAGGCAGCCTCCATGGCAGCCATACAGCTCCCGATTATTCCTACTCCGATAACAATGCGACTCATCCAGACGTGCGGGCTTAGTTTTGTCATGACCAGGTTCGACGGCAAGTCGAACACAACGTAGCAGACATAGAACAGGGCGAGACCTGTCGAGACTTGGTGTGGTGTAAGATTGAGCACGGAGCCAAGGTCGTGCCCGGACTCTGCGTTCATCGTTTGCGCAAGCCCGACATTGGATCTGATGGCGGAGCAGAGGAAGTACAGGACCCAAAATGCGGGGATGATGCGAAAGTCAATTTTTCTGTTTTGGAGGACATTAGAGTTGCTCACGAGGGTATTGGGATAGGGAAGACTGCGTACCGGTAGATGCGCTCAATCTGTTCGACATCGATGTCGCCAGATTCGAGGTCGCCATTGTCTGGACTGCTTGCATCATGGCTGGAGCTGTCGCGGGGTTGTTCTTGAATGTCTTCTCGGTTGAGACTCTTCGTCGGCTCGCTAGACGGCGCGAGGACGCTCATGATGTTTGCCTGTTGACTGAAAGTGTTAGAACAATTGGGATCTAGCAGGGGAAAAAATGAAAAGAAAAGAAAAGCATACCGAGGAAGACGGAGCGGGTAGAGGGGGGTATGCGCGGAAGACCGGTCCGATTGGAGAGGCAGCGCAACTGCGTCGCAATGTACGACCAGAGTGAGGCTATAGGAGCTCTATTCCAGCTCGAGAGTGCTCTTGATTTTCTAGCCCAGAATATACGGTTAGAACCCGGAAACTGAGAAAGTTCGTAAAATATTCGATGGTGGAGTGCGGAGTCCAGAACCGCACGTAGAACCGCACGTGACGGACAGCGCAAGAAAAAGCAAAGAACGTAACGGGACCACTCACTGTATACAGTGATCAAGAAGACAGCATTACAGCTGGGTGCGATTGATGGCCTGTCTGGCGATTAGAAGAGAGAGAAGAGAAGTGATGGAGGGAAACCTTCAAGCTGCCGTAGACGAAAACGTTGAGGACTTGCGATCAATTTTCTTATCAGATCCGATCAGCGGGAGCAGTTGCGGATGAGTCATCCGATGTCGGACGTGAGAAGTATACAGCGCTTACCGGGGGAGCGAACAGGAAGGATTTTCCGACGGAAACTAAGAAAAACTGCTTTATACTAAGCTGACACAGGAAAGAACTCCTTCCAGCTGTTAGTAGTCTGCCTTGATATGTGCCGCAAATCCTGTCACCCAGTGCGTGGATGCTTGTGGACTTGAAACACATCACGGTAAAAGGTATTTAATGTATAAACTAGACAGAGAAAAAGTAAAACTATTCCTTGCTCAGAATAACGAGGACAACATCCGCCAGTTCTTGCGGCATTGTAATCTGCGGACAATGCCCAGTCTCCAGCTCAAAGGAATCCACCACCCTCCCTTCCCCACGCATCTTCTCAATCATCGCCTGCTGATAATTCAACGGCACCGTCATGTCATTCGTGGTACAGACATACGACACCGGAATCTTCCTCCACGCAGAAATCTCCAAGCGCTGGTACATTGCCGTCCCATTCCACCGCTCAAACCGCGCAACATAAGCATCCAGCTCCGCCTCCAGCCCCGGAGGCCCAGGCCCAACAAGCAGATTCTTCGGATCACGATCCAACACTGTGCCGTCATCCGCAAAGTCAAATGCGAGCGGGATCAACGCCTCGTCTCCCATTTTTTGCACCATGTCCATCATCGATTCGCCCTCATTGAGCGCGAAGGCAGTGATATAGACTAGCCGCCTGATGCCCCCAGCTCGGTTGCGCTGCTGTCGCGCTTCACATCCCAACCCCGCGAGCGCGTTTGAACCAACTTGTCCTCCATACGAGTGCATGAGGACGACTACATTGCGACCTGCCTCGACGAGCGCCTCGATGTAGGTGCGGATTAGTGCTGTGTCGGTATAGAGGTCGGCATTGGGGGGCCGGGCGCCGTTCATAGAGGGTAAGCGCGGGACGTGAACGTCATAGCCTTGGGCTTTGAGGAGGGAAGTAAATTTGTCGTATAGAGGGGGTGTATGCCACCCGCCGTGGATGAGGACAATTGTAGGACGATCTGTGGCTGTGGTGCTGGACATGACTAGGGCAGATGGATGGATTTGGAGAGACCCTTTCTTTCGCAGGACTTGCGTTAGATAAGTACTTGAAAAGTGTAGGACTGAGCACACACTGCTAGTGCTTACACCCTAAGCCATGGATTGACGTAGCCCGCGTCCTCGACGACTTTACTGGAGGGCGGTTTATTTGCATAGCTGCAGCTAGACGCAGATCTTGGCAGCTGAACCATCACTTCAGCTTCATCCGCAAACGCAAACCGGCCTGCACATGCACGGACTGCAAGCTTTCCATGTCGTAAGGATTGGTGCCCAGCTCTTCCGTCTCGGTCTTGCGCTCATACATCTGGAATATTGGGATGATCCAGGCTTTCCACTGAGCTTCGACAGGGCTGGCGGGGAAGGTAGGTCGCAGACCACTGAAAACCAGTATACTGCAACAAGGCCATGTAAGATCCAACTGATGATATTAATCGATTTGGAGATTGTGGAGGCGAATTGGTACAATAGAACGACTGGTACCTTCAACAACAAGATGTTGTTGTTGTTGTTGTATATGACGTTGTTGACTGGGACAATCTACTGGCGCTTGTTAGACGAGCCAGGGTTTATGGCATATATTATATTCTAGAAAGGCAAGCCAGCACTTGGTGGCCATATTTGGGTATGTGATATCCGGTGTGCCCGACAGCTTCCAAGTACTAGGATGGCCGTAACAAGCACTAGGGTCTAATGCAAATCCAGTCATCCAATCCCACGGATATGGCGAGGACCCCATGGAGCGATGCTAATAGCCACCATAGCAATTGGGAGGAAGATCATGACTGCCGCGACTTCAATGACGATCACATAGTTATGGCTGATATGCTCCGCTAGTGGAGCCGTATTGCTTCTGCTGGAGACGCATCGGTAGGAGAAGAGCAGTGAAGAAAGAACGACGCTGCAATGCGGTTGCAGGAAGATGCACACGCACTTTAAGAAAGGATACGATTTCGAAGATGTTGTAAGACCGGCACCGATGTCAGAACCAGCCGCTGCTACCCGACTGAAAAAAGTATTAGACGACAACCAGGTATGACCTAGTCAATAACTCATACTCATTTGCTGCTTGAATTAGCAACATACCTGACCGCCAGATCAGTAATGGGCTGGCCGTGTTGTGATCCTGCGTCCCCTCGCTAACTTGTATATTACCAGCCAAACCAAAGCGAATATAGGATGGAGGCTAGCCTGAGGAACAAGGGGGTCAGCGCCAGTGCGGCGCCGACCACGAAGCCCGTCAGTATGCGAAATGACCCGTTATCAACTGCGTACCGAGTCGAGTCCTTCGCGGCCTTGAGAATACTCGTTAACTAGTAGATATCCTGTCTGCCAATGGGCTGGAGGGACCACTTCTACTAATGCCACGATGCTTGTCTCTGAGCATATTCACACACTGGTTCGCATAGAGGCGTCTCGGTAGTTGGCGATTTAGGGATATACCCCGCCATAACTCTGTCTATAATATCCAAATTGAGCCATTTAGTATGGAGCCACTGAAGGCTGTTCCTTCGTTATCGAGAGCGGTGATTATATTGGATGCTGCCGGAGAGATAGTCGAGGTATCGTGGGGGGGCACGACCGGCAGTTGGAAACCCTAGATACTGAGGGTTGGATTCGCAATGCAACTGCTTCCTGTGAAACATGAGGGAGCCTTACTCTACTTCGACTACTGGAGCAGTCAAATATGGGACGGTGAAGGCTCAGGATCATAAAGTTGAGCATGTATCCTGAGGTATTCCAACGGGGACTGGAAGTTAGAAGAAGGATGCGTTTTCGGGTGTGATTGTGGAGGTACCAGACCAAGGGAGTTCAGTTTGGAGTGTCGGTAAAGCAGTATTATGATGTCTACTACTATTATGGACGATGATTCCGCAGTCGACGACGAGGTCCTGGTCGTGACTGACTGGAGAGACGAGTACCATACGCAAGTGGGCTGATCCGAGAGAACCTTTCTATTTCGATATCTTTTGTTGAGCAAGATGCCCTCGCTGGTATCACAGTGAACGTATTAACCTGCGGCTTGGTCTTCTTGTTTGGATTGCACTTTATGCGGGACGAATCCAGAACACCATTACCAGGCTGAAACTGTAGAGTTCCGGATAAATGATGATGACATAACGTTATTAGCATAATAAGCAAAGGAGGCGTTGGTGTTGGGTTTTGACTCGACGCAGTACCGTGGTAGCTGTAATGTAAGCTTTACAGCCACCCTGATGCCAAACGCAAAATGTGTGAACCATGGTGCCGCCGAGTAAGAGGGGGGGGTGAACGAAGAACATCTCAAGAATACGGCGTGTCCGTTTCAACAGGGACATTCATATGGATAAGTATGCGAAGTACTGCCTACTGGTCGAGATATCACGTGAAGCGCATTGCTGCCGCATTTGCATTCCTTGATAAGGCAGCCTGGGACCACGCGAGAACCTTGATCGCGAGGCAACAGGCCACGTTCGGGACGCGAGTCAGGACTCGGAGTTTCGGGGTGGACTCGCAAGATCTTCGTGGTGGTTACTCTGTCGGTTGAGCTGGACGGGAGGCAAGGCGTAACATGGATGGCGTGGTTGACGCCTGACGGTCGGCCCCCAAGTCCAGAGTTACGGGGTAGTGTTCCATTCTGGGCACCCCTTCCATCCCTTACGTTGCGCTGGCTCGTGGCGCTGGACTTTCTTGATTGAGAATGCCGGTCAGCTGGAGAGCAGTGGCCAGAAACCATTAGCTAGGAGATGGAGATGGTGAGGGTTATCATGACTGAATATGAAGGCGAGCCAGTCTCATGAGGAGCGACACGGGACATCTCCTGAGTCTCAAGATAGAGGCACGCGATGTCGTGGAGAGCAACTGACAGGGGATGACAGTTGGATGCGACCGGGAAGTCCAAAAGCAGTAATCCGGAGCACAGGCAACTCAATCGGCTCGGGCGCAGCCGAAGACAGCGTGGAGAGGGAGGACAGCTGCTCTCAGAAGTCAGGAGTCCAGGACCAGGGAGGGCGAGACGGGATGGCGATGGTCAGATTGCAGGCGTTGGATGCCGATAGGCACAGGCCGGGCAATTCGGGCTGTAATTCGACGGCGTGGTGCAACTAACTTGGCAGACGAAAGTCTGGACGGAGAGGACTGGAGGATTGGCCTGAGTGCGGGTGGTGTTGTGTGGGCGCCGCAGCCACTCACAGGCACTTCAGGCACCCACAGGCACCCACCCATTCCCCCCAGAGAATCAGCAAGAATGCCGATCGGAATGTGGATGGCTTCATCTGCGGCATCTGCTTCATCTGTCGTGGATTATTATGCAGTGGCCTGTTGAAAACGTTTTTACACCCACCATTCGGTATATTGGATTTTGATGCTCACCCCTGGTCGCCAATGTCAAGGATCATTAGAAATGCCTTGGCTCTGGCCGCGCATTTGCTGGAACAGGGCTTGGACAAGTCTTGGGGAAGGCTTGGGTCTCTTGTTTTGCGGTTGCACCCCTGCTAGCACCGCCCAGACTCTCGGCGTGATCCTTCAAAATAAGCAGGATACACGACACTGAAGACTGTGCTGCCTCCTCAACTACCCCTACACCGTACATATTTCGCAAATAATAACTTGCTCTCGTAGAATGATACTGATACTCCGACAGCGAAGTAGAATCCGGGGTGTACGATTCAGCCTTTCGGGCCTCTCTCGGCCGAGGATGGCGAAAGTTGCTTCCTGCGGGGCCTTGCAGTCGTTGAAAACGTCGGGTCAATTAAGCGAGCAATAAGCGAGAAACCAGACCATCTGAGAGAGCCTGAGACTCACGGACTGGGTCAGAAAACTGGGCCGTACGTGACTGCTACTGCGGTCGGAATCTGGAGTCTCCAAACCCCGGATTCTGTCTTGTTTCTGTGATTCTGTGGTGGCAATTCAGCATCTCATGACTGGGTTTTGGACTTTTGGGACTCCAGTGCCAGGCTCAAACGCTCAATGCAAGGGCTTTTCTTCAATAATTTCCATGCTGCTTCCATTCCTTCTGCCACGCGGTCTGAAATCTCAACACGCGGCCATCGATGCCTATCTGTACCACGCCCGAGATCCTCCCTTGCATCATAACTGTAATCAGAGTAAGCAGCAGTCAGCCCTCGCCAGCGCCAGAACCGGTCGTATTTTAGCATTATCCATCGTTTACTCTGTCAATGCACGCAACACCAGCATCCAACCTCCCGACGGGTTGTCCACAACAGGCTAGTCCATGACGGCATTGCGCTCGATCCTGGGTGACTCAGCCCAGGTCCCGCCGATCCCAGGGACCAGGCCTATCAACGTCATGCGCCTTTCCCCGGGTGGGGCTGCACAGGCCAATCACCGCAGAGGCGGAGAAACCTGAAAGCTGGAGAGAACGCCAGATCCGGAGACGGAGGTGGGCCGCAAATGTCGACTGGCCAATCAGGAAAATAGGAGCTTGCACTCTTGATCGTTTTCGAAGGACCCAGCTGCTTGATGCAACGGTTTCGAGGCAATCGAATCGCATGTCAGTCGCGCCCAATGGCCAATGGCCTCAGTGCGCGATGTGGCTGCCGGCGCACTGAGCCTCCCGTTGCTTTAAAAGCCTCGCGCTCCTCGTGCTACCGGGCTGTTGATCTTCTTCTCCTTGTTTTCATCCTGCTTCTCCTTCTCTTTACCTTCTCACAATCTTCCCCCCTGGACTGAGGACAACTGCTGTTCTCCTCGACTGTCCTACTGTTACTGTCTGCTTCGCTTCTCTCGTTGGTTCAGCCTGCACTGCTGGTAGGCAGGCCCCGTCAAGATGCCGCGCAGATACTTGGGCATGCAGGGCGATAAGCTACAAATCGCCATTGGAATCATTGCCGGCATGGACTTTTTGCTGTTCGGTTACGATCAGGGTGTTACTGGTGGTCTTCTCACTCTCCAGTCCTTCATTAAATACTTTCCTACTATCGCTACCAACGGCGCTTACTATGATAGCCTGACCGCGGCTGAGCAAAGCACCCAGTCTACTCGTCAAGGTACCCCCTCCAGCTATTCGATTGCGACTTTCTAATTGTGACTGTACTAACATCGACAGGTATTGTCGTCGCTGCTTACAATTTGGGATGTTTTGCCGGTTCAATTCCGACTATTTGGGTTGGGAACTATCTCGGGCGACGCAAGACTATCTTCCTCGGTTCTTTCATCATGGTCATCGGCGCTCTGCTACAGTGTACCTCTTACCACCTTCCCCAGTTCATTGTTGGACGATTGGTTACTGGTTTTGGTAAGTAATTCAGCCACCCGCAGTATTTCACTAGCTAACAATTGCAGGAAATGGCATGAACACGTCGACCGTCCCAACATGGCAGTCTGAATGTTGCAAGGCCAACAAACGTGGTCAGCTCGTCATGATTGAAGGTGCGATGATTACCTGCGGTATCACAATCAGTTACTGGATCGACTTTGGTCTTCTCTTTACCGACCCCAGCGAGGTCTCGTGGCGCTTCCCGCTCGCCTTCCAGATCTTCTTCGCCGGCATCATCCTCGCCTTCGTCATGTTTCTTCCCGAGTCCCCTCGCTGGCTCGTGCTCAAGGGTCGCGAAGACGAGGCCCGTGAAGTCCTCGGTGCCCTTATCGGCGACGGCCCCGACTCCCACTTCATCCAGACAGAGTTCACCGCCATCAAGGCCACCGTCCTCGAAATGGCATCTGGTTCTTTCAAGGACATGTTCACCTTTACTGAAGACCGCCACTTCCACCGCACCGTCCTCGCCTACGTCAACCAAATGTTCCAGCAGATATCCGGAATCAACCTCATCACCTACTACATCCCCGTCGTGCTTGAAAACCAGCTGAATATGTCTCTCGAAAAGTCGCGTCTCATCGCTGCCTGCAACGGAACAGAGTACTTCATCGCCTCGTGGGTTGCCGTTTTCACCATTGAGCGCTTCGGCCGTCGAACTCTCATGCTCTTCGGTGCCGCAGGAATGTCCATCTCCATGGCCATTCTCGCTGGTACCGCAAGTGCTGGTACTGATTCAGCCAACATCGCCTGTATTGTCTTCCTCTTCGTTTTCAACACTTTCTTCGCTATCGGCTGGCTTGGTATGACCTGGCTGTACCCAGCTGAAATTGTCCCGCTGAAGATTCGTGCCCCGGCAAACGCCCTTGCGACATCCTCCAACTGGATTTTCAACTTCATGGTCGTCATGATCACGCCGGTTGCATTCGCCAACATCAAATACCAAACCTACATTATCTTCGCTGTCATGTAAGTCCAGAACCTCGATTACTACGAAGTTAAGAGAACTAACCGTTTAATAGTAACGCTGCCATCTTCCCCGTCGTCTACTTCTTCTACCCCGAAACTGCTTACCGCAGTCTCGAGGAAATGGACCGTATCTTCCGCAAGACAAAGAGCATTTTTACGCTCGTCGGGACCGCCAAAGCGGAACCTCACATGTACGGCAAGGACGGTGAGCTGCTGCACCAGCTTTCCGAGGTCGAGGACGAGGCTGTTCGCCGTGCCAGCTTCCTGCAGCACGCCGCTAAGAAGGAGAGGCAGGATAGCGATGTGAATACCAGCACGGAGAAGGTGGAGCATGTTTGATTGACCTAAGCATCTTCACTTTTTTTTTTCTTTCGTTCTAACCTGATCCAACTATGCAACTCCTCTGTTGCTGGTTGAATTGATGGTTAGCAGTTGTGTTACGAGGGGAGGTTAATGAGGGCTTTCTTTTATTTTCTCTTTGTTTGTGTTTACTAAGTTTGGACTTGCTTGTCTTTGTGGACAGACAGCCCATTATGCATGTCCAGCGGTTGCGATTCGGTTTTTATACCCAGGTTAGGTCGGCTATTCTTCGACGGCTCGTACTAGAAATTCCATGGATTCGGTACCTGACTTCTTCCCTGATTTTCGTAAAACGTAGTATTTTGTCTGAACAATACATACCACAACTGATCCACAACATAACACACCTACTTTGTCTCAACGCAGCCATCGTGCAGATGCAGATCCCACCACCCTAAGGTGTATAATATTCAACGAGCATACACCAAAGCCCAGCCCGCAGAAAGCAGATACCAGAGTCCAGACCATCTCAGATGCACATCATCCCATAAGTCAGTGGAACTGACAGTGACAACGGGAATATGCACGCACCAGACAAGACCCGCATCTGAAGACGATCGATCGACCGACCTCCCATCCAGAATCTTCTATGCATATCATGTCAAAAATAAACGATCTGGATCTGCAGTCCCTCGAATCCAGCCCACCGGCCAGCCGGCCGATCAATATCACGTCACGCAGCGCCACGTTGCGTTGCAACGCAACGCAATGGCAATGGCAATCGTGATACCGCGTGCTCTGCGCTCTGCTCATGCAGGCACGCGTGTAACCAGTTACCTACCAATCCCAATCAGCCAGTCCGGTCCCCAGCGAGCAAGCGCAGCGCTGTATCCGATGAACTTGAGAGGCTTTATAGTGCATCCGTATTCCGTAAGTAGAATTAACCTGGGGTATAATGATATGCCCCAGCAGGACAGAAGTCCGGCGCTAAGTAGATGTGAGAATGAATACAGCATCTTCATTTCTGTTTAGTACATACGACCACAGGGTGTGGAAAACAGGGCTTCCCGTCCGCTCAGCCGTACTTAAGCCACACGCCGGCTGGTTAGTAGTATGGTGGGTGACCACATGCGAATCCCAGCTGTTGTATGTTTTTGTTCTTTTGTTTACCCATTTTTTTTTATTCATTGGAGTGCAGTGGTTTGTTTGCGTTTCCTCATCAAGCTGCAACGTGATGAGCTTGGATCGGTGAAAACGGCTGCATGATATAAATGATCTGCAGGGTTTTGGGACTCCCAGGTTTTGCTCCGTTGGTTCGGTTCAGTAGATCGCTTCCTGCCGGTCTCGTCCCTGCGGTGGCTTAACGGTTTAATGGTTTAACCGGGCGGGAGGAATAGTTTGATTTGGTCTTGGGGTGCGTCGTGCTCTGTGTTCTGCTTATGCGGGTATGCGCGGTTCCCAGGGAGACCGTCATACCTACTATCCCTCTAAGATTAGAGACAGGTAGAGAGGGTGCATTCTTTGGCAGTCAAGAAGAGATATGAAGGTGAGTTGGTGGGCATTTCAATTGGATTCTGTGCATGAGCCAAGTCCCGGTCTGAGCACGGGCATTGTACGGCATTTCCTAATTTGGTTTGGATGCTGGGATGCGGCTAGTTTCATTCCGTTAGTACTCACAGCTATTTACCAGGAGTTATATTGGGACGGGGCGGTATTTTATGTTGAATTCGGGGCTCGAATGTGGTCGGTCCTGCCAGTATATCAACAAGCGTGTATACTGCGTAACTATACCATTCTGGCATATATTTATATAGGACGGATAATGATTCATAGTTTTTGAAATATTATTTCTGGCAATTTAGTGCGTAAAGTCAAATACAAAATGTTCTCTCACCGATGTTTCCAATCCGAAGTCCAACTTCCGGGTTCGGGCTGTAGCTATTCGGTGGCTTAAACAACAAAGCCCCCCAGTGACGAATGACCTGCAGCGTCATGGCTGCTCAGGTGACTTTGAATACGAATTGTCGCGAGTTGTTTCTCTTACGCAGTGCACAGCCTCAACTTCAGCCTCGCCTCGCAAATTCGGCCCCTCCAAGTTACCATCGTCAGTTAGCCCTGTTCTTTCGACTCCTCGGTGGTGGTAAACGAAGTCAAGGAATGTATTCGCCCGGTCTAGCCTTCCAGAGGATGGAATTACCTGGAGGCCGAGAAATTCGCGATAATTGCTCTAAACACCCAGATCGCCAACGATCTAACAAGGACCACCATGGCCTCAAACGCTCAGTCGCATAATGACTACACAGTCGGACTGGTCTGCGCACTGCCCAAGGAGCAAACAGCGGCAATAGCGATGCTGGACCAGCGGCATGATGGCCTTCCTAATCCAGTCAACGATCACAACGCATACACGCTTGGATGCATGAGCAACCACAACGTGGTCATCGCCTGTCTGCCCAAAGGCGAGATCGGGACGAGCTCAGCAGCGACAGTGGCAACAAGGATGATATCTACTTTCCCATCAATTCGATTCGGCCTGATGGTTGGAATCGGGGGAGGGGTTCCTCCAAATGTTAGGCTGGGCGATGTCGTTGTTAGTACGCCAGCTGGCGGCCTGCCTGGTGTCATACAATGGGATATGGGGAAAGCAGAACAATCGAACAGTTTTAGACAAACAGGGATTCTTAACAATCCTCCAAGCGCGCTGCTTACGGCTGTGACGAGACTCGAGTCGAAGCACGAGATGGAGGGCTCTGCGATATCGCAGTATTTGGAGGATATGACCACCAAATACCCAAAGTTGGCGTTGAAATACACCAAGTCGGACAGACTGGAAGACGTTTGCTTTGAATCAGATTACAGCCATGTCGCAACCATGTCCGACCCGCAGCCAAGCATCAGCAACGTTGGTAAAAAGCGGGATTACAACGGACAAATAATCACACAAGGTCAAGATAGTTGTCGAGGATGCGACCGGAGGAGAGCATTGAAGAGGCCGCCGCATGAGATGACCGTCCATTATGGCTTGATTGCCTCAGGAAACCAGGTTATTAAGGACGCTGCGTTGCGCGATCAAATCAATGCCCGACTGGGCGGTGGTGTTCTTTGCTTCGAGATGGAAGCAGCAGGCTTGATGAATGGCTTCCCGTGCGCGGTCATCAGGGGAATCAGCGATTACTGCGACTCGCACAAGAACGACGTTTGGCAGGAGCATGCAGCGGCGGTTGCAGCTGCCTTCGCGAAGGAGCTTCTGTCGGTTATTCCCCCAGCTCAGGTAGTGGGCGCTCAAACTGCGGGAAAGGTGATGCAATCGGTGGCCGAGACGGTAAACAGCATTCGAGACGATGTTTCCGATATCCGAAGTGATGTCCATACGATTAGAACTGCTGGTGATGGTGAGTTAAAGCCAGTCGTTGGTTTTGCCAACCCTAATGACACGTGTAGAGGTATACCGCAAGACGCTTCGCAGCTGGCTGAGCCCGATTGACTACGACAAGATCCAAAGTGATGTCTATCGAAATTGCCAAGAGGGAACAGGGCAGTGGTTTTTGAATGATCCAAGATTTGCAGATTGGCTGTTCGGCGGCTCGTCCCGGACTCTATTTTGTCCTGGGATTCCCGGTGCAGGCAAGACGGTGATAGCGTCACTAGTGGTGAACCATTTACGCTCGAGGCATTTGGACGATTCCAATTTTGAGAAAGATAGAGTTGGCGTTGCAGTATTATACTGCAATTACCAACAACAACACGACCAGGCATCCCACGACCTGCTTGCCTCGCTCCTATCACAGCTGTCGCTGGAACAAGATATTGTCCCCGCCGGCATTCGGAGCCTCCATGATCAATTCTGTAAACGGAGGACTCAGCCATCACCGCGTGACATATTCAAAGAGCTCCGTTTGGCCGTATCTGGATACTCCACTGTATTTGTCGTCATCGACGCCTTGGATGAGTGTAAAGACGAGGCAACTCGCAAAGACCTTCTGGACAAGATGCTCCAACTACAGCAGTTAGCAGATGTACGCCTAATGCTGACATCGAGACCGAATATCTTACAAAATCGCGAAGGCGTGATTCAATTTCCGATATATGCCAGCGAGGAAGATGTTCGACGTTACCTCACAAGCCAGCTAGGCCATTTATCGGTTGTTGTTGAGCGTGACACGATATTACAAAACGAGATTAAAGTACGGGTTTCAAAGGCAGCTGCTGGAATGTTTTTACTGGCTCAGCTTTACATGGGCTCGCTAAAAGGCAAGCATACGAAGAAGGCCATCTATACCGAGTTGAGAAAGATGGACACAGGCCACGCAGGGCTAGACCAGGCATATCAGGGTGCGTTTCAACGGATAGAAAGCAGCCTTTCCAAGTTGCTGCTTTCTTGGGTGGTTTGTGCTCAAAGGCTACTCACAGTGGACGAGATGCAGCATGCACTTGCCATTGAACCTGAGATATCGAGTCTGGATCACTCAAACATCTGCGATCTACAGGAAGTTGTGTCTGGATGCGCGGGCTTGGTGGTGCTCGACTCAGTTAGTCAGAGTATACGACTTGTCCACCAAACTGCAAAAGATTATTTCAAGGCAAATATTTCGGAATATTTTCCAGACGCCCGGAGTAATATTGCCGTCAGCTGTCTGACGTATTTGAGCTACGACGAGTTCAAGACCGGTGCATGCACAAATCACATGCTACTGGAGAGTAGGCTGCGCCGGTTTCCTTTCCTTTCGTATGCCTCTATTTTCTGGGCATACCACTGGAGCTTCATGAAGAGCAAGGTGCACGCCCATGCCCTGAAATTCCTTTTGGATCAAGGACTTGTTTCTGCAGCCAGTCAGTGCGCCCTTGTTCCAGCTAACTGGGAACTTGAATATGGCCAAGGATCTTCAAACCGCATTAGTGGGATGCATCTAGCGGCTTCTTTGGACCTTCACAAACTCGTGCCACGTCTATCAGAGAAGTTGTCTGTAGATTCAACGGATAATTCTGGATATACCCCTCTGCATTATGCCACGCAAAACAATAATGAACTTACAGTGAAATGTTTGCTGGACTGCGGCGCTGACTTCAATTTGGCTGCCAATACTGGGGCCACACCATTGCATGTTGCGTCCAAGCAAGGCCATGATGCGATTGTGGCTATGCTGATAGAAAGGGGAGCTGATGTCAACTGTCGGGACAACGGCGGGGGTACACCCCTGACCTGGGCCATTGATAAAAAATTAGATGCCGTTGTCAAGCTCCTCATAAAGAAGGGGGCCCTAATGGAATTTCTATACTGCCCCTTCTTTCGGTATGCAGCGCCTCTCCCATTACAGCTTGTTATGCAGGGGTCCAACGCAAATGAATCCGATACCTTGCCGAGATTCAGAGCGCTTTCTGCCTTTATGTCCTCTACAGTCAAGTCCAATACTGCTGATGAGCGGCAAGACCAGCAAATCTCGCCGTGTCGTTACGAGCGAAGAATCTTCCTACCGCCGAAGATCCTGTCCCAAATGGACCTGGACGACCACCCTCTTCTGCCGGACGGCATGCAATACCTTGTGGATGATTACTACCGATATGGGTTACCGCCAAATCCAAATCTTTTAAAATATAAATGGAGCATCGATGATATGTTCTTTACGCCGCTGTCGCGTGCCGTGTGGAGAGGATATCACAGTACCGTGCATCTCCTCTTGAAGAAGGGCTGTTCCCCAAGCTTTGGGAATAGTAGGGATCTTACTCCTCTGCTGCTAGCAAATCGACTGAAGGATGATACAAGCAAGATAATGATGTTATCATACTATGATCGACCCGGGCAGTTCCTTGCGGGGGTTGAGAGGGATGAGACATTATGGAAGTAAAGACATGTTTAACCTGCGAAGTACGGCTTTTAGTCCGTCATCTCTCTGCATTCCGATTTATTGATTTTAGTCACCCAGAACGAGCCACGCCCAGCTCAAAGAACGAACCTCTGTACACACTACTAGCCAACATATATTCTAGGTTGTTCAAAGAAAAGCTGGCATGGATATGTTATAAAAACAAGGCCAGAAGTTCTACATACAAAGCACAGCCCCATCTCTACAATGAACTGAACGAACAATGAAAACCAGTTAACAGTCGAGTATAATAAGCCCTCCGCATCTCCGTAAAAACAATAGATTAGACACTCTGCTTCCTCTACTCTGCCTGAAGTTTTGCCACCCTCCACCAGACTTTAAAAAGTATTTGTTAAGTCCGCGACAAGATGTCATTTCGCAGGGATCGACGTGCTAGCTCAAGTATCTGGACTGGACTTGCCGGTGTGATGGCGGCGGTTCTTATGTGTGTCATTATTAGAGGGAGAAATGACAGACGAAGATAATACAAGACTTAAGGACGTCTGGCCCCTGGCTGCTGGCCCTGGGCCTAGGATATCTCGACTGTATTGGTACTAAAAGTTAGTTTCGTTACTTGGATTGTTATATAATAAAAGCTGTATATTGCATGTATAAATTTCTTGTATAGAAGCATAGGATCCCCCACTTTTTGTGCCTGAACGATGCGGGGTAGACACCATGACCTCATATCGACTTAATCCCAACCCTGCTGTAAATTGTCCTTTCTGACTGTTTTGTTTCCTGACTTAGCTGCCATTTGCCCCGTTTCATTCGTCAAGTCATGGCCGCAGTAACCTTCCCCGGCGCCGCCCTCGTCACCGGCGCAGCAGGAGGCAAGAACACCACCACCTTTGCATGATATGATCAACCGACCTAACAGGATCCAGGCATCGGCGCCGCAACAGCAATCGCATTCGCAAAAGCCGGCTGCACCCGCATCGCAATAACAGACATCCAGCCGTCCAAGCTCGAAAAAACCCGGCAGGAGATAGTCGAAATACTCTCAAAAGCGAACACCACCACTAACACCACCACCACCGCAAAAGACGATAATATAAATGTCATCGCCATCCCGGGCGACATCACCTCGGAGCCATTCATAGAAACCCTCATCGCCAACGCCTTCAACACCCTCGGCCGTCTAGACTACGTCGTGAACTGCGCGGGGGTCCTGCAGAATGACTTTGCGCGGTCGACGGATGTTTCTGCGCAGCAGTTTGACTTTATTAACTCGGTGAATTATCGCGGGACGTGGCTTGTTTCGCGCGCGGCGTTGAAGAGGATGCTTACCCAGGAGCCACTTACGGAGGAAGCAGAGAGTTGGAGACCGGGACAGCGCGGGTCGATTGTCAATATCGCCAGTCAGCTGGGGGTTGTTTCGAGGGCTGGGGCTGGTGAGATATCCCTATCTTTTCTTTACTTTGGAGAGTATATATATATATATTGGGGTTTACTAGAGGGTTAACGCTGTATAGCTGCATACTGCGCCTCCAAAGCCGCAGTGGTAGGCCTGACTCGAGCCGACGCGATTGATTTCTCAAAAGACTTGATCCGGGTGAACTGCGTCTGTCCTGGGGTGATTGATACGAATATGACGACGAGTTCTCCTGAGAGAGTTGAGGCGATGGCGCCGGCTGTCAATGTTGCGCCGATGGGGAGGATGGGGGATCCAAGGGAGGTAGCGGACGCGGTGCTGTTTTTGAGCTCGTCCAGGGCGTCGTTTGTTCAGGGCCATGCGTTGGTTGTCGATGGGGGGTATGTTATTAATTGATTATTTGGTAGTACCGTGTTTGCAATACTAGGGTGAGCATCTACTGGGAGAAGGATTCTGGTCTGCGAGTAGGTAGAGCTGGCTCATACCGTTGTTATAATATGTAACTGGTATCGACTACTCTAATTTGTATGGTGGTGTAGGGTACAGAATTTTCCTCTAGCTACTTTATCATGCGAATGAGTGCTAGGCATGCCGTAAAAAGCCTTGCGAATATCCCGGGGACCTGCCGGAGTCTCCGGAATTATGGAAAGTAGTGGAGAGAGTGGGTATAGAAAGGGGCAGACAAGCACTGCTAAGGAAAAGTTTGTCATGCCAAGTTCCAGGTCCTTAAGAGTCGTGAAGACGACGCCCAAGTTGGCAGCTGGTTGCGAGCGGGAAGGGACGTCGGCATTACAGCGAAGATGCGCCACCTGCGTAGTGTCGTTTATTTTCTTTGTTCCGTATCCTGCAAAGGTCGTGTGCCACAGCCAAGCAGGATTCTGGCTGCGTAACAGATCGAGCGTCCTTTATGTAACAACTAGGAGGACAGTCGTCCACAGACCACCACACAGGAAATTAATCTCCCCAGGTGTCCAGTTGCATGGCGACTCCCTGCAAACCCGGGCTGTTTCTTATTGGGCGCTGTGCTGGGAATTATGACGGGCATCGGCATCATCGAGATCCATCTGCTGGAACCGGTGGAGAAGACTTCCTTTATACACCCGCGGTCGCCGGCTCTTGCCCCCTTGCAATGACAGAGTTTTTATGCCAGACAACGGACCCTGCTCGCTCCCCGGATACTCCGTCTTGACGTTCGGCGAACTGGGACTTAAAAAGCCGGGCCTCCGCGCCAGTTCTTCCCCAGTCATCTCGCCCTGCCATATCGGCTTGACACCGGTCGCTCGTTCGGAAACCCGAAATTCGTGAATTCGGCAATTTATTCGGAACCCACTCGGCCATTTATTCGGCGGAAAAAATAATAAAAAAAAAATGACCAACTCGGCCCGAGTCCTGCAAGAGGTCGAGGATCTATCGGGCACAGGAACAGACGAGAATGTCGGCGACTTCCAGCCCATCCACGACCACGGCCGGTCCTTTTCGGTCTCGATAGACTCGCGAAGGCCGCCGTCAAACCACACCCCTGCTGCTGGACGACGCTCGCTCGACCAGAAGGAACGTAAGGGTTATATCATCCTCGATGAAGACGATTGCTACGAGGAGCTGGGATTCTGCTTCCCGTCCTGGAAAAAATGGATGATCATCACCGTCATCTTCCTCGTCCAGACCTCGATGAACTTCAACACCAGCTTGTATTCGAATGCCATTGGTGGCATTTCAGAGGAATTCGGCGTCAGTCTCCAGGCGGCTCGCTGTGGTGCTATGATCTACCTCGTAACCTATGCATTTGGCTGCGAGTTGTGGGCGCCGTGGAGTGAGGAGTTGGGCCGCAAGCCGATCTTGCAGCTGAGTATGTTCCTTACCAATATCTGGCAACTGCCTGTCGCCCTGGCACCGAATTTTGCAACGATCATGGTCGGTCGCGCGTTTGGAGGGCTCAGTCTGGCAGGCGGCTCTGTCACGCTGGGGATGATTGCAGACCTGTGGGAGCCCGAGCACCAACACTACGCCGTGGCCTGTGTGGTCTTCTCCTCGGTCGGTGGTTCAGTTCTTGGGCCTGTGATTGGAGGCTTTGTCGAGGCATTCCAACCTTGGCCCTGGGCGATGTGGATTCAGTTGATCTTTGGTGGATTTGTTCAGCTCTGCCACCTGGTGCTTGTCCCCGAGACTCGCTCAACGATCATGATCAACAACTATGCGAAGAAGCAGCGCAAGGAGACAGGGCTGAATGTCTGTGGCCCTGATGAGTTCCTGTCCTTCAAGGAGCGCTTCTCGGTGAAGCAGATCATCACCCATATGATCCGTCCGTTCAAGATGCTGGCCACAGAGCCCATCGTGCTGACCCTGTCGCTGCTCAGTGGATTCAGCGATGCGCTCATCTTCATGTTCATCCAGTCCTTCAGTCTGGTGTACGGGCAGTGGAACTTTAGTACTGTGGCCATCGGCCTGTCATTTATCCCCATTCTAGTGGGATACATCATTGCCTGGCTCAGCATGTACCCCGTGCTGCACCGCAACTCCCTGAAGCGCAAGAAGAACCCGGACGACGAGCACGCCCAATACGAATCGCGACTCTGGTGGCTACTCTATACAGCCCCGTGCCTCCCCATCGGCTTGATTGGCTTTGCATGGACGAGTTTGGGGCCCCCGCTCCACTGGATGGGAACCATGGTCTTTGCAGCTATCGTAGGCATTGCCAACTATACCATCTACATGACCACCATCGACTATATGGTCTGCGCTTACGGTCCTTATTCTGCATCCGCAACCGGTGGCAATGGCTTCGCCAGAGATATCCTCGCCGGTGCTCTCACAGTGCCTGCCACTCCATTCTTCAGCAGTACGTTCCTCAAGCACCTTAAAAAGAACACAAACTAACGAGCATTAGATATCGGCGCCCCAACTCGTAATCTCGAATACGCCTCTACAATCCTCTGTACGTTCCTTATAACCCAGCCAATTAAATAAAATTACTAACAGCTCAGTCTGCATCTCCTGCCTCCTCGTCGTCTCGGTCTACATCATCTACTGGAAAGGCCCCCTCATGCGCAAAAAGTCCCCCTTCGCCCAACAGCTCTCCGACGCCCGCAAGGAAAGCGCCAGCCGCCGCGCCTCGCTCTCGTACACCGGATCGCGCCCTGTCTCGCGCAGACCGAGCGCGGTGCCTGCCGGGTCGGCCCCTGCGTCGCGCAGGGTTTCTCGCGCGAAACCCTCGTCGAAGCCTGGCTCGAGGAGACCTTCTGGTGGAAACGAGAGCGATATGGAGAAGTCTGGTGGATCGAAGCCTGCGTCGCGTAGGCCTTCTGCGGATAGGGTGAGGGAGAAGCCTGCTGGGTCGAAGCCTGGTTCTCGCAGGGTCTCCTTCGAGAAACCTGCGTCGCGTGGATAGGGTGCTACTGCTTGAATAGGATGAGCGGCATGACGTGAACATTACACCCGAGTATTCCTCTCGACTATGTCGTCAGAAGCAGCACTGGCAGCGGTCTCATGATCACCAGTGGTATCGACTATGTCGACGTCGGTATTTATTCGATTTATTCGAGCGCACTCTTCACGATCTGTATATTAGAACGCATACCGGTCGCTGCGTGCGTTCCGCAGTAAGATGGATGCGATGTATGATTCCCATCTTTTTGTCGTCGTTATTACATTGGCATTATTGTAGATAACAGAACGCATCTGCGGGTCAAAGATGATAGGTATTTATGTATATTTAGATATATTTATACAACGACCCGAAAAAGAAATCAAGCTAGCAATTCCAAAACTTTAGAATCAAGAAGATTGGCAACATTTCTCTTTCCTGCTGGAATTGTTTGTATTTCAATGAGCTCTAGTCTACACCATATGTGTGGATGGGTAGAACATGCTACTACGATTGAATGTAGTCATACAAAGATGAACATGGGTACGTGCCCCTGCAGCAGTACCTATTACTTTAACAGCCCAGTTCCCCGCAGAATGGCATTTAGAACTATTTCTTCGATAGCCAGAGCTCAATGAATATAATCTTATTGGCCGATTTGCCGACATGTCGGCTGTAGACAGTCGGTGCCAAATCTGCAGGCTGCAGTTAGCAGCCATGACAGGGTATACTATGCTATACTGCCGTATACTATCCCTGGATCATTATCAATGCCAAAAGCATGCTGTCATTATATGGATGCATTGAATATTTCTGCTGAATAGAGAAACATTCGTTGTCGAAACTTCTATAGATCGAGTACAAATAATACCATTCTGCGTAGAATACCGTACCGGTATACCCACGGAACCAGATCTGGTGCCGACATCACTCATCGCCGGCCTCTCCTGTTCTGGTGTGTCTACAATGGTTTCTTTTTCTTTTTCTTTTTCTTTGTTCTTTGTTCTCTGAGATCTCCACTTCCCCTCGATCGTCTCGGGTATCCGGCACTCCGCACGTCTTCTCCAACTCGACCATCAGCCTTTCATCGTTTAATTAGACAATTATAAAAGCCAGAGTGAGCCCCCGAAATTCACTGGCTGGGATCAACCAGACCACAATCCCAAGCCCTGTATAAAGAACCAAAGACAGCCTTCCAATGGAAACAACCCAGCAACCACACCTGAAGGCCATCGGCCACAGGGGTTATGTCGAGGGAGTGACAGTCTCATCCAAAACAACCGGCAAACCGCTATGCAACTACTTCGGCGGCGTCCGGTACGGCCTCGCGCCCCCAGAACGCTGGCGCAGGTCCCAGAAGCTGCCTGCAGGATACCAGTACGGGACGAAAGAGAGACCGTATAAATGTCCCGACGGCACTGGGAACTGCCCGCAACCGACATTCCTGAACGGGATGCCGATTCCCTGGGACGAGGACTGCTTCCAGTGTAATATTTGGGTGCCCCTCGGGACGCCGCCTAAGGATGGTATGTATTTCCGGTCTGTGATTAGTTAGGGATTGTTTTCTAATGGGGTATCATCCAGGATGGCCTGTTTTTTTCTTCATGCGTAAGCTGTCTACTCTTCAGTCATTGGCCGTGTCTTGGTCGCGTGGTGTATACTGATTTCTGGCAGATGGCGGTTGGTTGCAGTTTGGCACGCCGAATATGTTCTCCCCTGCTGCGCTTCTGGGTGAAACGGATTTTAATGCTATTATTGTTATGCCGGCATACCGATTAAACGTCTTCGGCTTCCTTTACTCTTCTGAACTAGAGAGCGATGCTGCATCTGTGGGTGAGACCGTCGGAAACCATGGCTTCTGGGACCAGCGGTTAGCACTAGAATGGACAAGAGACAATATCGGCGTTTTCAACGGCAATGGATCTGAGATTACAATCGGGGGATATTCCGCAGGTACCTCGCTACATCTACTTATATACCGGCATGTCTTAACTGCTCCAGGCGCGCACTCTGTCTGCTATCAGCTAGCCTACGACCTCGACCTCCCCCAGTCGGCATCAATCATAAAACGCGCCTGCATCTGGTCCAACTCATTCACAATCCAGCCAAAATCCCCAGCTACAGCACAGACCCAATTCAACGACCTCCTCTCCGCTCTAAACATCTCCGCTTCGCTACCGGCATCCGAGAAACTGTCCATCCTCCGCTCAACACCCGCAACAACTCTGCTCAGCACAATAGCAAGTCTCGACCTGCACGAATTCCGCCCAACGACAGATAACGTCTTCATCCGTGACTCTCTCTTTAAATCACTCACAGACGGCACCCTGGCTCAAAAACTCCGCCAGCGCGGTATCCGTCTGCTCCTCGGGGAATGCGCAGACGAGCATTTCCTGTACGGCGCCTGGCGTCCGCCCGCGCAGAATACGTGCGAGTCTGTCCGTCGTCGGCTTGTGGCTGATTACCCGCAGCCCGGTGCTGTTGATACCCTTATGACGAAGTATTTCCCCGGTGGTGCGCTGCCGGAGAGCTATAGAGATTGGGCATCTGATGCATTTGGGCGTGTTTATGCGGATATGCAGGTCCATAAGATGCAGAGGGGGCTTATCTATGAGCTTACTAAGGGCTCTGGTGATGGAAATGGAAATACTATGGACAACTTGATATATCGCTACAGAATTGAATACCGGCTGAAATGCTCGGAGAAGATGATACCCGTTGAATGGGGCGTGACGCACGCGACGGACCAGTTCATCTGGTTCTGGGGCAATGGGGAGGTTGTGAGGGAAGATGAAAGGGCGGTTATTAAACGGGCGTTTATTGATCCGTTTACGAAGTTTGTGCATGGGGTTGAGGATTTGGGGTGGGGGACTAAGAGTCATAAGGAGGTGAGGACGTTAAGGGCGGATGGGGCGGTTGAGATACAGAAGGATGGGATGTGGGACGAGGCGGTTGAGCTTTGGGGGGATTTGGTGGCTGGTAGTGGGCAGGAATCGGCTTCGGCTAAATTGTAGATAGCAGAATATACAAGAGATAAGGAAGTATTCTTCATTGCCAGTGCTTAGGCTTTTTAACAACTAATCAAGTAAGAATATAGCATATCCAATAGAGTCTGAGCTGGTCTCAAGGGTGGAATGAGTTCATCCGAGTTAGGGCTGAGTTCGGAGACTTTCTCGACAAGCAATCCTTCAGATCCCTTACAAATAGACCAGGATATCTTAACCGATAATCACTAAAATACTCTGGAAGATATCTATATAAACCCAAAGAAAACAGCTCCTTTGTATATTGGAGTACACCAAAATGCCTCCCACCGTCGCGCTCGCCGGCGCAACCGGCAACCTGGGCCTCCCCATCCTAACCACCCTCCTGGACTCGAAGTACACCGTAATAGTCCTATCCCGCATCGGCGGGTCCTCCTCAAAACTAAAACCACACCCAAACTTCACCATAAAGGAAGTCGACTTCACGTCCGTGGCCTCTCTAACAGGCGCACTCCAAGATTCCCGCCCCGAAGCCGTCATCTCGTGCCTCGCCACCCTCGCAATCGGATCCCAGAACCCACTCATCGATGCCTCGGTCGCAGCAGGCGTGAAGCGGTTCATACCCGCTGAATTCGGGATGGACTCGATGAACCCGCTCTGTGTGCAATTACCCGTGTGCGCGGCCAAGGAGATGACGCAGAGGTATCTTACCGAGAAAACAAAGACCCATCCTGGGTTCAGCTGGACGGCGGTTGCGAATGGGCTGTTTCTGGATTGGTGTCTGGAGGAGGGGACTCTTTTGGACTTGAAGGCGCATAAGGCGACGCTGTATAATGGTGGGGAGGTGTCTTTTAGTGTTACGCTGCTGAGGGATATTGCGAGGGCGGTTGTTGGTGTTCTTGAGAACCTTGAAGGGACTAGGGATCGTGTTGTTTATGTGCATTCTGCGTGTGTAACGCAGAATAAGCTTATTGGGTATGCGAAGGAGAGGGATGGGGTTGAGTGGGATGTTAGGGTTAAGGATACGGAGGAGATAAGACGGGAGGGTCTGGAGGAGCTCGAGAAGGATGAGCCGGATGTTGGCGCGGCGATGCTGGGATTCAGTATTGTTGGGTGTTTTGACACAGCGTATGGGTGTGACTTTTCGGGGCATCTGGACAATGACTTGCTGGGAGTGAAGGAGCTAAGTGATGCTGAATTACGCGGAGTTGTAGAGAGTTTTATGTGATCAAGGCCAGAGTCTGGTCATAGGTATTTCGTAGCTCCAAGAGAGTCACCAAATCTTGTAAAGCCAAAGTTTAATCAAACAAAGTCTCCACATCCTGCAGACACTGCTTTCCTCCTCGGCGCGAGAGGTCAAATTCCTTTGGCCCTCCCTTGATGTACACAACCAGCTTCCCCGCAGTGCTTATGCGGCCGTAAGAAACACAGATCGTCTTGTCAGATATGTCAGTCTCCATTGTGATCTCGACTGCGCGGCCAGAGGCTTCGTCAAAGTATTTGAACGTGCGAGACTCGACGCTGTAGCTCGGGTAGGTCTCGATATTCAACCAGGGGGACCACTCGTCGTCGTCCTCCTCCCACTTCCTATTATTCTGGTAGATATCTCCTCTTGGGATAATTGATCCCTCGCGCACAAACACCGGGACAGAGTCGATGCCCAGAGTAAACGTCTGCGAGCTTCCACCGTCATACACATCCTGCTTGCCCAAGTACTCAAGATATTTGTGCCCCTTTGGGAAATATACACCCTTGCTACCGCTGTCCTTCACAATGGGCGCCACCAAGAACTCCTCGCCAAAGAAATAAGACTCGTCAGCGTCCCAGACACTGTCGTCAGCTTGCGACACTTCCAGGAAGAGCGCCCTTATCAGCGGCAGACCGTCCACCGTCGCCCGGTACATGTAGCTCTGGATAAACGGGATCAGTTCGTGGTGCAGCTGCGCAGTCTCGCGCAGAACCGCCACCAGATCGTCCGAGTAGTCGGTCCACGGGATACTACCCTCGTACAGCATGAGCTCGTAGACCGGGCTGAACGCCGAGAACCACATCCACCGCGCCCACAGCGCCTCGGTTGGCTGCTGCTCTTCCTGTCCAACCCGCCGCGTGTACCCACCGCAGTCGCTGCCCCAGATCGGGAACCCAAGCAGGCCAGTCCGGATGCCATTGCGGATGCTCTGCAGAAGCCCGTCCTCGTCGCTGGCGGGGTCTCCGCCCCAGACACCTGTGTACTTGCGCGAGCGGTCGTTGGCGTTTCTTGCGAAGTTGTAGAACCCTGCTGGGCGGCGGTTATCGACTGACGGGCTGCCCCAGCGCTCTGCTTGGCCTTCGTACAAAAGCTTGTGAAACAGGTAGCTCTGGATGTTCTGTTCCCAGACCGGCATCTCGTCCTCTTCGCCGCGGTCGATCTTGTAGCCCTTGATTCCGAGATCAGGCAACCAGTCGATGCGGTCTCGAAGGTACTCGTATGACTCTGTATTGGAGAGATTCAGGGCCTGTCCGTCCTGCTCGTCGCTTGCGGGCTCCAGCAGCCAGCCATGGGATGCAGAGACATTGTAGAGCCGAGAGCCTGGCACCGCCCTGTTGGCAACCCAGACCTGTTGCGCGATCAGTCAGATTATCCGATATAGGTACTTTATCTACTTTATTCTTCAGAACGAACCTGAAAATCCAGCCCTTTCTGCTCAACGTCTTCGTGCAGCGCACGGATATTCGGCCAGTACTCCTCGTCAAAGTCAAAATTCCCCCATCCCTCGGTACCGGTACCATATCTACAATCCACAGGGGATGTTAATTAGTATCATTATTAGGGCGAGAAGCGACG
The DNA here is from genome assembly GCF_001890705.1 of Aspergillus sydowii CBS 593.65. Taxonomy (NCBI): domain Eukaryota; kingdom Fungi; phylum Ascomycota; class Eurotiomycetes; order Eurotiales; family Aspergillaceae; genus Aspergillus; species Aspergillus sydowii. The sequence continues at coordinate 952,833 of NW_024467865.1, forward strand.
GGCGACAACTCACGGCCGATCAACCATGACCGCACTGGCCCGGATACGATGCCTTGCCAGTTTATCCACCACGTCCTGAACAAACTCCTGCGAATTGTTCACCCCCTCGGGAAACCCAGACTCTCGCTCAAAGTCGTTGTGCCAGAACATAGGCCCGTACGCCCTGGGCGACCATAGCGGCGACGTATCCGTCAGCCCCGCATACTGCGTCAAGAGACTCTTCAAGTCGCCCCCGGATTGCGGCAGAATGATGTAGTAGACGAGCTCCGTTGCGTTGAAGCGGAACTCGGCTTCTGAGCTGTCCTTCTTCTCCTCGTCACCGTCGTCGTCGTCGCTGGAGGGGGAATAGAAGGAATACGACCCCATGGCATGTGTATCCGTGTACACGGCGTATCCGGCACTAGACAGGAAGAACGGCGAACGCACACTGGCGTAGTTGATCCCGTCATTGCCCTGCATGCCCTTGAGGTCAAAGGCAATGTTGGAGTTGACGATTGACTCGTTGAACGGATGTGCCCAGACGCCGTAGTGCAGCGCCTCCTTGGCCGCAGAGAACCGGGCGCCAGTGAATCCCAGTGTGCTGGAGACGTTGACGCGGATAATTGTGGGCGTTGTGAAGCTGACATCAATACTTGTGTCGTCCGAGTCTGTTGACACGGCGTCCATGCTGGTGTTTGTCCTGCCTGCTAGAATGCCCGTGTTGGAGACGACATGTTGGTTTGCGGGATCGGTGATGGTGAAGGAGTAGGGCGACTCGGAGTCGACATGGAGAGAATACGATGATGATGATGATGATGATGATGATGATGATGATGATGATGCTGCCTGGGCCACAGGGGCAGTGGCAGCGGCCACGAGGGCCGTGAGAAGCGCTGCTCTGAACATGTTGATGGTGAGACATTGTATCGCACGTACGGCTGGTTTAATAGTCGAAGGGAGTATGTGCATCCATCCATCCATGGTTCCAAGGCAGATCATCTGGATTGGTTTCTATTGATGGAAAAGGCCTATCCGCCCGAGCTCATAGATTGCATGCAGTATTTACAGAGGCGATCACTGACGGGTGAATACTACCCAGTTTAGCCGATGCCCCTGTATTCTCCCGATCAGGCGTCTTGGACTACTAAGTAGTATACAAGATGTTTTCAGTTTCAACTCGATAGGTGGATATTAGTGTACAATATCGCGGAGATGGTTTAAGAACAACAACAAGCGGTGACTTTGGTGGATAAACAAGCCCTGAAAACGGGGAAGGTGTACTGCTCGCCTTGCATTGACCCGATGACGATTATACTAGGGGCTAGTTAAATAGACAGAGACCGCCATAGTAACTGGGAGTTGAATAGCGCAACAAATCATCCTATTTGGTTTAAAATGCCAAAACTATTCCAGTTACTCAGGACCTACGCCGCTCTTGCTGGTGCCATTCTACCCTTGCACGCAGCGTATGCCGAAGCAGCAGCAGCAGCCGCAAACACCCGCGTCAGACTCCACGACGGGTGGAAATTCTGGCGCTCCGACAACATCCCAGACAAGGTCGTGTATGAGCGGCGTTCCGATGCCAATGACGACGACCTGACCGTCCTCAAAGACTGGATCCTGCCTGCCGCGAACGAGTTTATCAGCGACAGCGACAACCACTATGCACAGCCGTCAGAACAGCCGGACATCGACGTCGACTATGTGAAGGCTTCCTACGACGATGCGGACTGGGCCAACGTCACCGTGCCGCATGACTGGGCCGTTGGGCTAGGCTTCCTGGAAGACGACGATATCATCCCGAAATCCATGGGGCAGCTCCCAGTGCACGGCGTGGGCTACTACCGAAGACCCTTGTCGATACCACTTGATGACCTCGAGGATAAGACCGTCTTCCTGGAATTCGATGGCGCAATGTCGTATCCCATGGTGTGGGTCAACGAGCAGCTTGTTGGCGGGTGGGCCTTTGGGTATACCTCCTTCCGACTGGACATTACCAAGTATCTGAAAGCCAACGGTGACAACCACCTCGCTGTGCGCGTGGAGAATCCCCGAGGCGACTTCGAGCGCTGGTATACTGGCGCCGGCCTCTACCGGAATATCTGGCTCACCACGGTCGACGCAACCCATGTACGCCGCTGGGGGACCGCGGTCACAACCAGCGATGTGTCGGCGCGGCGAGCGACAGTCGATTTATCCGTCCGGGTTGACAACAAGCGAGCAGAGGCAGTGGACATCACTGTCGCAACGCAGGTGTATGAAATCGAGTCCGAGACCGGCGAGCAAGGGCACCGCGTGGCAGCCTTCCCCCAGCGGAGAATCACGATTGACGGCGGCGAGACCGCCCAAGTAAACGGCTCTGTCAGGATCAAGAACCCCCGTCTATGGGGCCCTCCTCCGTCTCAGTCCCCGAACATTTACGTTGCCGTCACCGAGCTCTGGAAGGGTAAATCTCTTGTGGATACCTACGAGACCCGGTTTGGAGTGCGCTCCCTGACATATGACCCCGACGACGGCCTCCTCGTCAATAAGCAACCTGTCTCGATCCAGGGCGTCAATCAGCACCATGACCTGGGTGCACTGGGTGCAGCTTTCAACACACGCGCCGCCACGCGCCAGCTGGAGATGCTGCAGGAGCTCGGCGTCAACGCGATCCGCATGGCGCACAACCCGCCTGCGCCGGAGCTGCTCGACCTCACGGACCAGATGGGGTTCCTGGTAATCAACGAGATCTTTGACTGCTGGCGCGACGGGAAGCGCGATCTGGACTACAATCTGCTGTTCGATGACTGGCACGAGGCAGACCTGCGGGCCCTGATCCGGCGTGACCGCAACCACCCCTCAGTCTTTGCGTGGAGCTACGGGAACGAGGTCAAGGAGCAGACGGACGATGAGACAGGCAGTGAGATCTCGTACGCGCTGCGTGGCATCGTGCATCAGGAAGACAGCACGCGGCTCAGCACCTTCTCCATGAACACAGCGACGCCCGACTCAGAGATAGCCCTAACCGCCGACATGATCAGCCTCAACTACCAGGGCGAGGGCATGCGGTACGGCCCTGCGTACGAGTATCTGACAGAAGGTACCAAGAAGACCCCGCAGTACGCCGCCTTCCATGAAGCCCATCCTGACAAGTTAATCCTTGGAAGCGAGGTCGCCTCGCCCCTCAGCCTTCGCGGCAGCTTTGTCTTCCCCGTCACTCCGTACAACAGCGCCCCCGTCAACGACACCTCCGGCGGTGACCCTCGTACCTCAGCCGTGAGTGCATACGAGCTGTACACCGCCGAGGCCGGGTCCTCCGCAGACCGGGTGTTCCTAACACAGGACGAGAACGAGTTTGTTGCCGGCGGATTCGTCTGGACCGGGTGGGACTACATTGGCGAGCCGTACTGGTGCGACGACTGCCGCAGCGGCTACTGGGGCATTATCGACCTCGCTGGGTTCAAGAAGGAGCGGTTCTGGCTGTACCAGGCGCGCTGGAGACCTGATCTGCCCATGGCATACATTGTCCCGCACTGGACCTGGCCTGACCGAAAGGGGCAAGTCACCCCGGTCCATGTCTTCACGTCTGCGGATGAGGCCGAGCTGTTTGTTAACGGCGAGTCCCAGGGACGTCTGCAGCGGGAGGAGCTGGAGTATCGGTTCCGATGGGACAATGTTACCTACGAGGCGGGGGAGGTTCGCGTGGTCACATATAAACACGGGGAGGAGTGGGCTGAAGCCAGCGTCAAGACCACCGGCGATGCAGCGTCGCTCCGGGTCTCTGCAGATCGCTCCGAGATCTCGGCCGACGGCGAGGATCTGTCGTTCCTCACGGTGGAAGTCGTCGATAGCGACGGGCAGGTCGTCGTCGACGCAGATAACAAGATCAAGTTTTCGGTTTCGGGTGGAAAGCTGCTGGCCACGGATAATGGCTTCCCGGCAGATTACACCTCCTTTGTCTCCCCTGAACGAAAGGCGTTTAATGGCCTGTGTCTGGGCATTGTCTCTGCACAGGCGGGCAAGGCGGGTGAAATCTCTGTTAAAGTCGAGAGCGAGGGCTTGGACTCTGCCGAGATTCGGCTGGTGGCTGGTTAGGGCAGATATCGGACTTATCTACTCTAGGTAGGCTGCATGCGTTATAGAAGTTGTACCTATGGTGTCTCGAATCAACCTCGTATGTTCCTGCTGGCTCTTCGGTTCCTTTTATTCCGAAGCACGTCAGGGATACTGGAGAAGACCCAGCATTGATCGACATCAACAGCATGGAGATTGTCTAGAAACGCGGGGTATCGGGCAAATACGAAAGCCAAGCAAAGAACATGGGAAGACAATCTAAGTAGGTTAAATGACCTCAGTTGCTGCTCCCATTGGCCGGACACTGTTTGCCCGAATGACTTCAGTTCGCTGGTATCACTTCAAGTATGGAAGAGTAATATAAAGCTTTGAAAAGCCCGCCTCAGTAGTCTACTCCACCTTGCGTTTTTCACCTTCTCAGAAGCCTGCACCCAGCATGCGTTGCATACTGTTTGTACTCTTTTCCCTAGCCAGGACTTGCCTGGCGCAGCCTTGCTGGAGAGACGTGGAATGCACAGGGCCTTCATCCGCCGCCTTCTCAGGGCCGTGGGATAACAACATGTTCGCCCCGAGTTCGCGCACCGTGCAGCCCAAGAGCGTCCTCACCCTGCCGGACGGAGCGTTCATGGCCGATTACGGAGCAAACATCACGCTGAACAAGACAACGCCGGTGCTTGTTTTCGACTTTGGGATGGAGGTTGGAGGCGTTGTTTCCGTGGACTATACCGCCACTGGAAATACAACCACCCAACTAGGGCTTGCCTTTACAGAGGCAAAGAACCACATTGGCACCGAGTCTGATAGTTCTCGCGGAGGCAGCGGGGATATCGACGGCGCTCTATACACTGATGTCTCCGCCGGTGTCCGGTCTTATACGATGCCAGTTGCCAAACTGCGCGGTGGCTTCCGTTATCTCACGCTATTCCTCGACACGCCTGACGCGGACTCGGTCGTCACCCTCACGAACATAACCCTTGAACTATCATTCCAGCCCACGTGGAGCAATCTCCGAGCATACCAGGGCTACTTCCACTCATCCGACGATCTCCTGAATAAGATCTGGTATGCTGGCGCCTGGACACTGCAGTCGAACTCGATCGCCGGAAATACAGGAATGAGGACCCCCAGCGGGGACGGCTGGGACAATATCGAGACAATCAGCAGCGGAGATACGGTTCTTGTCGACGGGGCCAAACGAGACCGGTTGATCTGGACGGGGGACATGGGCACGGCCGTGCCCAGCGTCTTTGTGAGCACGGGCGACTTGGAGAGTGCGAAGAGTGCGATTGCTGTGATATTTGAAAACCAGGTGAGTAGCCTTTTCCTAGTGCGACGTTGCAGGCTAATACTACGTAGGCTGACAATGGCCAATTCCCAAAGGCTGGGCCTCCGAATGCGATCTATAAGAGTGACAGTAAGCATCCATGCCTAGTCAATATAATTCCTGACGCTGAAGTACTGCTAGCGTACCACCTTTGGCATTTAATCGGGACGTACAATTATTTCCTCTACTCGGGCGATACAGATTTTATCGTCAAGTACTGGACTCAGTTTACAAAAGGACTCAATCGCACTCTTAGTCTCGTGTCCTCTACTACTGGGATAGTCAACGTGACTGGGGATCAGGACTGGGGGAGGTTCACCTATGACACAGAGCGTGCCTCTGCCAGCATGCTGTAATGCTCTCTTCAAGGCTTTCTTATACCACACTAACCTCTGCATAGTCTCTACCGAGCACTAAAAGGAGGCGCAGACATCGCAACCTGGCTTCCAGACTCTACAGCCGCCGCACAGCTGGCCCGGTTCTACCTCGAAAAGGCAGAAACACTAAAGACAGCAATCATGTCTCAACTGTGGGACACCGACGTCGGCGCGTTCCGGGACAGCCCGGACTCCAGCCTCCACCCCCAGGACGCCAACAGCCTAGCCCTGGCCTACGGCATCGTCAACCCAGGCAGCGACAAAGCCTCCCAGATCTCCAACTACCTCGTCTCAAACTGGACCCCAATCGGGCCATCGTGCCCTGAACTCCCCGACAATGTCTCCCCATTCATCTCAAGCATTGAGTTAGCCGGACACTTCCGCGCGGGCAGGCCAGACCGCGCACTGCAGCTCATCCGCGACCTCTGGGGCTGGTACCTGAATCACGAGAACGGGACGCAGTCGAGCACCGTCGAGGGCTTCACCACGGACGGGACGTGGGAGTATCGTCTGGACCGGGGGTATACGAAGGGTGCCCCGTATCTCTCGCATTCACACGGGTGGAGCTCGGGTCCAACCTCGACGTTAACGGAGTATATGCTTGGGCTGAGAGTGACGAAGCCTGGAGGGGAAACGTGGCTGCTCCAGCCAGCGAGCTTTGCTGAGCTGGACTTTTTGCGTGGTGGATTCACTACACGCCTTGGACGTTTTTCGGCCAGCATCACGGTTGAGACGAAGTATATCGAGGTTCAATGGGATACGCCAAAGGGGACAAAGGGGTTGATTGATTTGCCGGGGCTGGACTCTTTCTGGGTGAGTGGGGGCAAGGGGAAGAAGAATCTTGCACGGTAGACGGAATGGTGGACTTGGTGGACTTGGGAGGATGTTCTGCAATGCTGGTTTAGACCTACACAGTATTGGAAGATATCTCTATTTTGTAACCGCCAACCGTCTGAAGAAGACCATTAATGCAGGGACCATTATTAACCTTCCTGCAAGCTCTTCACTGCTTAAAGACCGCAATAATACGACAAGAGTATGTAGATAGGTCTATTGACTTCTTTGGTTAATGCACCCTCGCACCCCAACTTTAACGCACCATTTATTCGTTAAGATACGTCTTGGGAAATATCAGAAAGGGTCCACGTTTTTCTTCTATCATTAACCGAGAAATTTTAGAACACTTGAGTTGCTATATAGATTTAGAATAGTTATGGTTATACATATATTATATACACAGTGTCGCATCCGCGCACTGGATTAGGACTCACTTAGGGCTAGGGTCCTCCAACACTATGGCATCAGAGTTTAGCCATCAATCACCACAATCAGCCATCACATGAGACGGAGCTGATTTCAATCCCTTCTCCACAAGCCGGGCAACTATCCTCTCGACGGACTGCTCTATCTCATTCCGAGATTTTCTGCCTTTGACACTGCGATACACCACCCATAAAGGGAAGAAAGTTGAGGCGGGCCCGTAAAGTTTCATCTCATCCATAAGAAGATATTCCATTCCCACAAGGATCGATTTCGAACTACAGTATATCTGTGCCTGGATCTGTTCCAAGCCCATGGTGTCCGGTATCGGTATCTGCGCGCTCTGCCGGACTGACTGCGGGAGGTACCGTGCAAGCTTCTCCAGCTCGCTAAGGCAAACAATGCGGAAGGCCCATAGGTGAGTGAGCCCGTTTGCTACGGTGATGTTCGGGAACAGAAAAGAGACATCCATGTTCGGGAACATGGAAAAGTCGTTGCCTGGGTCTCGGCCGTTGGGCCACTGAGGAGGCAGATCACTTGCGAGAGATAGGACTTCCTGCCGCATGGCAAGACGTTCCAAGACGTCAATGAAAGAACGGAACATCTCAGCTAACTTGAAAGGATCAGGTTCTACTTGATCCCTGAATAAAATATCGTTTTGGTGTAAGAGAGACGGGATAGTCACTGCCTCAGTAAGAAGATCTTGCATGATAGACGGGCTTGATATGGAGAAGGGCGTTTCGACCCAGGGGCGTGAAGATAGAAAACAAGGCTGCCGTTTTCGTATGGAATCGAGAATCTGAGGGTTTTGTTAGATAGTGCGTCCAAACAAAAGAAAAGGAAGGGTGAATCTCACGAGAAGGGGTCTAAACCCCTGGAAAAGGCTATGCATTACCCCAGAGCGAAAGCACTCCGGGCCATAAGTCTCAAAGAATACCCCAACTGCTCCGATATGGGCCACGTGGGCGGCGCAAGAGTCTGGAAACATCAACTGGCCTCATTAGCTGCTGCATAGGATATCAAAGGTCAAAGAAGCTAGGGTTTAGTACTTCGATAAGGGTGAGACACATGATGGCAGGAATCAGTTCAAAAGAATGATTGTTGACGGTCAGATTTTTGCGAACCATGGATATCGCATCGTGGTAACTCTGAGAACTTGCCTCGACTGGAGAAGTCATTGTCTCTGCCAGCGCTTTCGTTGCTCTCCAGAGAATCCCGTGGTTACGACTCCCACGGAGTAGACAGGAGAGCACGTCCACCCACGCGCCGCATATTCGACTTGTTCCGAGGCCAAAGCTGTCAGCAGTGGCAGCGTTTCGTGCCAAGGGAATATAGCCCTGTTTGACTATTTCCGCGAGGTCTTCCGCATTTGGCTGAAGCGCGGGCGCAGAGAAAGGGTCTAAAATGCTCAGTGAAGCATGCTTGTCATTCCTTCGACTGGGCCGAGGAGACCGTTTAGGGATATTACGCGGACGGACTGGGCGGTTTGATGATGTCTCTGGCACAAATGTCCACTCAGGATCAAAGCCCTCACACTTTCTCCCCGTGTGCACACATTGGCCACATTCCGGGCGCTTGCCGTCGCACTAAATGGGCATCAGATTATATATACTATGGTCCCAAGGCGCTGAAACAAGCTCACCCCTATCTTATGCGCCCTGCATGTCTCACACACTGATCTCCGCTTGACTTTCATCTTGTGCGGCCACCTCGACCAAGAGATGGGAGCATTTTTGATGGCGCAGAAGGGTTGTTGGGAGCGGCGGCAAATGTCTCGGAAATTGATTACGAACGGTCCCCGATTGCTTGGCGGAAATGACATCCGTTTCAGGTTTAGCGGTTGTATAACATGAAAGTTTAAGCATTGCTTCAATCAGAGTGGCCAGGAGAGTGGGCCCGTTGAAGCGTGGAGGTGGATGGAGTTCGTAAATGGAGCTGTGAATGGAGTTCGTGAAATTGGCAGCCCCGTTTTTATACTCTCTACCATCATGGGCCCCGTGGGGATTTCGGTGACCATCACCAGGGCACGGTGCGGCCTGTCGGTGGCATCAAGCCCTGGTGCAAGCGAGATTTCCCCGAGACGTCCTTTAAAGCTGGCCCTCGTACCTCTTCTCTTTGCTCATTCCCCAAGCTAGGTTCCATTGCCATGTCGTTTCTTGTAAAAACGCTGATCGCATCGGCGGCACTTCTACCCTCGCTGTCGTACGCTCAGGCCAACGCTGGTGATGCCGGGTCGAGATCCCCAGACGCCTATCAATGGATTCAACCCGCAAACACCACCATCCTGGGCGAGTACGGCCATTCGCCACCAGTCTATCCCTCTCGTGAGTCTGTCCTTGCTACATGCGTGCTGGCTTGTTGCTGATGTTACTTAGCCAATATCACTGGATCAGGCGGATGGGAAACAGCATTGGACAAGGCAGCCCATTTCGTCTCGCAGCTCACGCTCGATGAAAAGGCATGGCTCGTCACCGGTGTGGCCGGGCCATGTATCGGGAACATTGGCCCCATTCCGCGTCTGAATTTCACAGGCCTCTGTCTCCAGGATGGCCCAAATGCCGTTCGACCTTCGGATTATGTGAGCGTGTTCCCTGCCGGAATTACAATTGCTTCCTCCTGGGATCGAGATCTCATCTATGAGCGATACCATGATTTGGGCCTTGAGTACAGAGGGAAAGGTGCTCAAATTGCCCTGGCGTACGTTTCTGTCCTGAATATACCTACCCTGCTGCCAGCCAGCTAACATTGTCACTTACAGTCCTGTTGGAGGCCCATTGGGACGGACGCCGTATGGTGGGCGTAACTGGGAGGGTTTCTCCCCAGACCCATACCTCACCGGTGTCGCTATGGAATCGAGCGTGAAGGGCTTGCAAGATGTTGGAGTCCAGGCAACGATCAAACACTGGCTTCTTTACGAACAAGAAAGCCAACGCTCGCCCACATACTACCCCAATGGCACGCTCGAGTTCTCAGTCTACTCCTCAAACGCTGATGACCGAACCATACGTAAGTTGGGTTTTCCTTTTCTTGCATCCCATTACGGACTGTAAGTTCTGACAAAAATCCTAGATGAACTCTACATGTGGCCCTTTGCCAATGCTATCCGTGCGCAGGCTTCCGCTGCCATGTGTTCGTATAACCGCGTCAACGGATCATATGCGTGTCAGAACTCGAAGCTTCTCAACGGACTCCTAAAGAAAGAACTAGGATTTCAAGGATATGTAATGAGCGACTGGGCCGGTCTCCACTCCGGGGTGGCCTCCGCCCGAGCAGGCATGGACATGGATCAACCGGGCTTCATTGAGCCCATGACACCCCTTCAGAATCAGACAGGTCTCTCTTCATACTTTGGGTGGAATATAACATCCGCTGTCCGAAACGGTACACTTCCGGAGACTCGCCTGGACGATATGGTCAAAAGAATCATGACACCGTATTATCTTCTCCGCCAGGATCAAGCCTTCCCGGCGACGGATCCGGCAATGGCGTACTATAATACCCAGTTTTCGAGTAACAATTACTCGATGGATTCGTTCGTGTTTGGAAATAAGAGCCGTGATGTTCGACAGGACCATGGCATCCGCATCCGACGACATGCGGCAGAGTCGACTGTAATGCTAAAGAATACGAACAATGCCCTTCCCCTGAAAGCGCCAGGTAGCCTAGCGATATTTGGTAGCGACGCAGCACCGAATACCCAGGGGCCTTTCATTCGTGGGCCTTCAGAAATTGGTACTCTTGCCGTTGGTGGAGGGTCAGGTAATGGGCGCTTTACTTACCTTGTCTCGCCCCTACAGGCCCTCGAGGAAAAGGCTTCCCAGGATAATACGCTGGTCCAATTCTGGCTGAACAATACCATGATCAAAGACGCAGACGTGGAGAGTCTCTGGGGCGCATCTGCTCCTGAGGCCTGTCTTGTATTTCTGAAGACTCGGGCCACTGAGCGCTTGGACCGTGAACATCCCACACTAGACCAAGATGGTGATGCTGTCGTTGATAGCGTCGCCAGCCGATGCTCGAATACTATCGTGGTGACCCACTCGGGGGGCATGACCGTTATGCCATGGGCAACCCACCCCAATGTCACAGCAATTCTTGTCGCCCATTACCCTGGTCAAGAGTCTGGACATTCAATCGTCGACATTCTCTATGGAGCCAAGAACCCATCCGGCAAACTTGTCTACACTATTCCCCTGAACCCTGAAAGCGTGAATGCTCCCCCGACTACCAATATCACCACATCCGGTGTCCACGACTGGCAATCGTGGTATTCAGAAGGCCTCGAGATCGACTACCGCTACTACGATAGCCACAACATTCCCGTGCAATATGAGTTTGGATTCGGCCTCTCATACACAACCTTCAGCATGGACACGGACTCGTTGGTAGTGAAGCCGACAAAGCCAGAGGCTCACATCCGTCCTCATCCGGAAGCTCTGGCAACACGCCCAGGTGGCAACCCAGCCCTCTGGGACGTTCTGTTCGAGGCACAGGTGACATTCCGGAATACGGGGGCGACGCCTGGTGCCACTGTTGCGCAACTCTATCTTTCCTTCCCCGCCGAGGTTTCAGAGCCTCCGCTCCAATTACGCGGGTTTGAAAAGACCGAGCTTGCACCGGGCGAGAGCTACACGGCTACCTTCCCGCTGATGCGCCGAGATCTGAGTTACTGGAACGTCACTCAGCAGGAGTGGCTTATACCCGCGGGTGATTTTGTCTTGCATGCTGGCTTCAGTAGCCGTGATCTACATGGCTCGGCGACTTTTCGTCCGTTGGCTTAGTTAGCGGATCCTCCTTGTATGAATATTCAATATTCAATATTCAATATCCAATCGGGTAGACAAGCTAAGTTTTATCCGTTGTCGTACTTGGAATGTTGACAGGGCGCAAGATGCGCGCGCGGTTCAGGTTGAAGTAGTATGAAGTCTCAGCTCCTACTCCATCGCGAATGTGAATCCATACGCGCTCAGCTTGTTCTTCAGACATCTGGAGACTTGTGCGACCTTTTCATGGTTATAACAATTCTTTTTATCAAATTGAAAATAGCAATCTATTAGGCACTTGCCTGATGAACATGCTTCTTGCAGTGGAGTTGTAGCTTGAGATCACTTAAGCGTGAAGAGTTTATATAACGATTATTTTCTCTGCTAGTGTATCGTGTACTGTCTATCTTTACCAGCTTGATTGACGAGAGAATAAAGATTCAAAAAACAAAAACATACAACAGCTGGGATTCGCATGTGGTCACCCACCATACTACTAACCAGCCGGCGTGTGGCTTAAGTACGGCTGAGCGGACGGGAAGCCCTGTTTTCCACACCCTGTGGTCGTATGTACTGGACAGAAGTAAACAACAATTGATGTATAAAAATCAATTTAGCGGGTCGAGCAGTGTGTGCAAGTAAGAGCTCCACGAGCTCATCGTCATCTTGATGATCCTGAGAGAACTGGCCCCAATGTTCACGGTTGGGAAGTTTCTGAGTTTTTCCATAGTCAGGAAAATGGTGTACCAGTGCCTCTAGCCAGTCCATGTCCGACAACCAAAAACGGGGAAATTCGTAACTGAGATTTTCCGTCCAGCTCAGCCGTGTTTCAAAGCGTCCTGTCATATCGCCTGCGACCCATTCGAAGTCTAGTTGCAGATTTCGGGTACATCTCCCGAGGTAACGGTGTCAAGGTCAATTTCAACCATGTTGGCAGGTAAAGAAATGATGGCAGTAAAGAGAAGACATGCCAGTTGGAAAGCGAACTATAGAATGCTATTAGGGGGATACAGTTTGATGCTAATGCTTCCATTGACTACTATGGAATCGCGATCCACAACAGAAAGGTTTCCTTGACATGAGACGAGGCCGTAAGTTCAGTTGCGTTGAAGGGCCATCGAAAACTGCAAGTGGACATGGCAAAATTCGGAAATCCGATGACGCAAAACGGGAAGAAAGTAAAAAAAAAAAAGACCATTCAAGAAAAAATTCAGACGGGAAGTTCAGTAGATGTGGGCAACTCTCAGTAGACACGAAGAAAGCTCTATCACCATCCGATAATCGGCCCCGAGGGCTGCGAGGCACTCGGATCCTCTGGGTCCTGACCCCAAGTAGTGCCAATGTTTGCATCATGGGAGTTAACGTTTGCCTGAGGAGGTTGGGATTCAACAGCTGTCAGATCTCCAGGCTGATGAGCTTCCCAATCCATAATTGTTGGTGCTTTATCTTCGGTACCAACACTAGTGATCGAAGCGGCTAAAGTGGCAGCTTGGGAACCTGGATTCGACAACTCGATGCCTGGACCGCCTTCACTCAAGGTAACCCGCATTGCCCATGCGTTCAGCTAATAGCTGGTTGGCGAACTGCATGATCCGTTCACAGTCATTCTGTGTCAATGCAGCGATGGTGCTGGCATCGACAACGGGATTATTGCTGTTCGACAGGATACTTGAGATATTGTTAATCAAAACTGTCGCTTCCGTAGGCTCGGGGTTGGAAACATTGGAACGTGGGATGGGACTGGCCAGACTGGCCAGACCCTGTTCCCTGGTCGTCGAGTTCATTATGAACCGTCTCAGCGTTTGCATGGGCGGCAGAATGCGAACCCGCACACTCATCCGCTGCCTCTGTAAGAACCGATCATAGCAATAAGTCGATTGCTCAAGAAAACTAAGCTTCAGGGCTAGGTCTCGTGACTAGGTCGGCCTGGTTCGTGACAGCCTCCGACCCTGGCTTGCCACTGCCAGATTCCCAGGTGCTTGGCTCATTGGGTTCGGTATTGTTGTCATTCGCCTCCATTTTGCCTAGGTCCCCCCGCCTATAGATAAAAGAGGAATTGCCGCGGAGCCATGATCTACTCGCGTTCATCACATCCGCAAACGAGTCGTGTATTGGAACACGAGCGCGAGTTTGGCGAAGAAAGTCGAGATATTTTGCTAACCCCACCGACATTGTTGTCAAAGGCTAGCGCGATATAGAAAGCCTGACTTCTGTAATATATTAGTTAGTTTGAATACTTTATTAGTAGATATACTTACTTCTTTTTGGATGGTTGTTCATGATCGGTCCGGCGTGCTTTGAGTCCTCTAGTCGGACTTGTAGCTCAACTAACTCATCAAGCCGTATAGTGCTGTTAGACAGCATTCTCTGTATGATTGCAAGTGTCGACGCAGCTTTCTTGACATTGGTCGTCGAAATCTGGCGAGAATCTGGTTGAGCCTGACTGTCTTTTACGTCCACCCACATTAATGCACCTCCATTCCGGAACGTCTTGCTTCGGCTGTTGTGCTTATCAAATCGCCGATTCACGTCAATGGCATATTCATCAAGAGTATCAGGTGTTTGCAGCTCTCCGTCATAGAAGACCTGACTGACAAAATCGCATAACTGGATATGTATCCGACGCTGTTCAAGTAGCTTCACCGCCGGCAAGCCATTCCAGATAAGCCGGCTAAATCACGAGATCTGGAGTTGTTCGGTGAACGGGTTTTGCTCTTTGCGCGAGAACACTAGCGGCCTTAGTTGGTGATGATTACCAACAAGTAGCATTGCTCGAGCCGAGTACCAAGCCATGAGTGGCCGGATTTCAGGTTCTGTCAATCGAGCTGCTTCGTCCACAATGATTACATCTGGTAAGGCGTTCTAGTGTCCCAGCTACAAATGGAGTGCAGACAAGGACATCTGATCTCTCAATAGCAGCATCCCGCAGCTCTCGAATATGAGAACGCAGTTTAGCCATGTCATCGCTGCTAAACGGATCATCATCAAGATACTTGACGTACAAACTCATCCCAGATCTTTTTATCTGACCATGGGCAAGCTTCGGTACCAGGTAGTTGCAACATCCGATAGGCGAGACTTTGCCTGACTAACCGAAACCGAGTATCATTTACACCGGATGGTATTGCTGTAGTAGATGGATGTTGCCGAACAATGAATCCAGCTGTTGCCATTGACTCCAGTAGTGAAGTGTCATTTTGTCCCTCGGGATTTATGACTGGGGACGAGCAGTGTCTGGCTTTGTCCTAGATCGAGAACCCTCGTAGAATACCTTGGCTTCTTCGCTAGCCAGTGAATGGCATCTGGTAACATCGGAATACGATTGGTTGATAGCGGGTTCCATGGATGCTGCGAGGTGATCTGCGACATGATTGATCGGCCCGACGAGTAACTCTATCACTAGATGAGCCGTGTGGGCGAGCAGGAGCTCCGGGAGCTCATCCTGATCAGCATGGCCTTGGAAGAACTGATCCCAACGCTCATGTTTGGGCAATTTCATGAGTTTGTCCAGAGTCATTCGCAGTCTAATTGCGAATGTCGGGTACATTTCCGCCAGGGTAACTTCGGCTTCGTCGACCGCGTCTTCGGGAGTCCATGCGTCGTTCTTGTCTTGGATGGAAGGGAGTTCGGAAGGTGGCAGAGGGTCTGTCATAACAATAGTTTTTGGCACCTAGAAGGGAATAAGAGATGGGCACTTACTGTCGACGAATAGCAGTATTGACCTGTCAACACTGAATCGCCCAAGCTCAGAAGGATAAGGAGCCTTGGCCTCAACGCGATCTCCGTAGTGCGTGTAATGCATTGGTTCTCCTTGGCTCTTTGCACCGCTGCCCACTGCTTCTGGTAGGAGATCATCATTGCTTCACGCATGCGTGTCATTGCAACGTTGCCGCGGTTATCATTGACAGTAAAGCCGATGCCTTTGTTTAAGTCTGGCTGCGAAACAAGCCAGTCAAATATGATAGAATTGGACTCTTTCCCTTGCATAGAGTCGATGGTCACAACAATTAGGAGGTCGGATGCTGGGAGAAGTCCGTCACGGCCGGCCTTGTAGAGGGCTTGTCTTATGCGGACAACCTGAGCCATGCGAGGGGTTGTTAATAGACACGGCCGATTTGTTTTTATGGGGAGAAGGCATGCCCTTAGCCATCTTCAAAGTTGTGACGAGTGGAAATGTTTGCCAAAAAAACAAGGATGGGAGAACGATAGTGACGAGTGCGGACTGGAGCACAGCAGGTCAGGGAGATTCGCGAGGATACAAGGCAGGATAGAGAGAGCTGAGATGTGAAGGAATATGGAGGAAGCTGAGGGCCAGGCGAGGAAGATATAAACAAATAGGTGAGAGTACTGATATCGGTGCGGGCAAAAAATTCCCTCAACCACAACACGCTTCGTTGGTTCACTCGACAAGCCCTGAGCCATGTAGAGCACCACGACTTTTATCTGGCTGCCTTTGTCACCGTGCCGCCTGTAATTTTCGACAAGGAGATCAACTATGAACTTCCTGTGATGGTCGTTGAATCTGGACATCGTTCCCGGCTCGATCTTGCAGGTCGAACCATCAACGCTCACAATGATATTACTGAGGTCAAGACTGGTAGAAGGCTGGCTGATTCCGAGAACTGCTTTGACTGCCTTGGCGTAGTTGACATTTGTTCTGATGCTCCTTGTTGACGGGTGAGACGTGAGCTGGCCTGTGTAGGTTCGCTTGTTCAGCCAAGATACAAAGCACTGGCGGTACCGGAACTGCTGTGTCATTTGCGCGTCGGGGCATGTACTTCATGTACTTTACCCATGGCCCAAGAACGAACTTCGCCTCCGTGACAAAAATTGTTTTGCTTCCTCGGTTATGGTAAAAAAAGGCTTGTGCTCCCCATGGTCGGAGTTGTGACAGATATGGTTTTTGGTCATGTAGAGCTTCAAAAGGTGTTCTTTTTGATTTGAGTGCATGAATAGGCATCCTACTCTTCAAATAGGCTGCGTAGCAGTAGCTTTCTGGCCAGCTGATGGGAATGTCGTGGTCGACATTAGAGTTGACGTCGGTTTCGTCAGTTTCGATGTTAGGGTTGTTGATAAGCTTGCGGGTACCCCAGCCCGGGTGAAGCATCTTCATAATTGGGCCGAAATTTCCTACCAGCAGATATGAAACTAGATTGTTGGTGTTGCTGAATAAAATTTGACATTTTCTGTAGAGGTGGCTCGACTAAACGAAGGTGGCCGCATGCCCCATACCAGGACAGGACTTCGGTTGGGTCACCGTATATGCATGACTGAACTAACTCGAGCTGGTGAGAGGCTGTATAGGCCCCAAGAATCGACGAAAATAGTGCTTCTGCTAGGAGGTTGATATCACGATATGAAAGGATCTCTTCGTCATCCGTGGAACGTGTAGAATATCGAAATAGGGTCGCAAATCTCACGGTACGATCGACATTGTCGTCAAATGCCAGGGCGATATAGAAAGGCTGGCGCCTGTAATATAATAATTCGTATATTGAATACTTTATATTGGTAGTTACACTTACTGCTTTTCTGCTGGGTGCTCATGATTGGTCCGGCGTACTTTGAGTCCTCTCGTCGGACTTGTAGCTAAGCCAACATAAACCAAATGGGGTAAACCTCGGCGGGCGAACTCTTGTAGATTCATCTATCAGAGGTGAGCGGCTCATCCGTGTGTATGGCGCCGTCTGGTGACGACAATGCCCTAGCCCTATTGGCCGGCTACCATCGCCCGACAGTAAGTGTGTGGCGCATTGTGATGTCTTATATATAAGCTTCAGGTAAACCCCTATATCATAATTAAAGTTGTTCAATGTAGAAGGATCTATCTGGTCAAGCAAATTGATTACAGGTCGAGCAGTGTGTGCAAGTATGAGTTCAACGGGATGGTCTGGGGTACAAAGCCTTCGTCCGCATCAATGTACCCGGCTTGAAATAGTACAGCGGGTACGCGCGGGGAAAGTAGAAAAGAGTGACTCTGGAGTATGGCAGGTTGTAAATATTCAGCATGCAGATTGCCGTGTAGACATTATCTCGCGTGGGCTTTGTGCCAGGAATATAATAGCTTAGCTTAAGCTTTTTTCCTTCACGAGGCGTCTAGTATTCAACTCCAGCACTCTTCGGAATATTGAACCTGGCGAGGACAAGGACTTGCTTTTGGCAATGGAGGCCTCGTACAATCGTCCCGATACTGAAGTTCTTCAGGTGGACCCTGAGCAAATGGACTGAAATATGCCGGTTGAGGATATCCTTCCCTTTTCGCACCTTTTGGAAGAAGAATGAGTATTTTGGATTCATATTCATTAGAAAAACGGTGGTCTGCTTCTAAGTTTGACTACCAATCAGTCAGTCTAAAAACGGGCCTCTGCCCGGAAAAGCTACCGTAACTGATCCGATCCGGCTTGTAACAAAACTTAGTAGTATCCATCGATGATTGGTCGGCCCAGACGAGCATGACTTGCCGTCGTTTTTGCATGGGATTGCGGAGAAACTCGACGATGGGCAGCATAAGACGAGCCAACAATCAGGTTTTCTCTGTTCCTAGCGGACATTGAATAAGTCCTACCCCAGCATGGAGAGTCTGTACATGTTCGAGCACTTGGCATTCCTCGGTATTAAACTGTGCCAATCCGCTCGCTTGATCCACTATCTCTTACGATATGCCTTCATACATATCGACTATACCCAAAAAAGCAATGTCATTTGACAGAACAACTTCCTTGTACTTGTTAGTACCGAGCGGAGGAGTCATTTCACGAAGCGCATTGACAAAATATTTGAAAGGTCGATTGTCGATCATCTGGATCCGGACCATGCGAGGCGGTGTAGCTTTGATTGTATTCGTAGCCTCGATGAGACCCGGGAAACCGAAACAATCAAGAGGAACGAGTTCGGGTTTGAGTTCCTGGTGGGTCTAAGTCTCCTTATCGTAAGGCGTCATCAACATCATAGGAACATAGCCAGCGGATACGATGGGTTTTGGTGCCAAAACCTCGACAGCCCAATTGTGTCTCGCATCTTCTTCTGTTCGCTGTCCATAGTAGAAGTTGACAAATAGCCGATCCCCTGCATACAGCTCAATAGATGGAAATCCTGAATCATCCCGTACAGCTGGCATAATAAACCCAAAAAAGCGTTTATTGTCGGCATGTGGGATGGTCATCGTGACCAATGGTAAGTCCTGGTGTTCTAGTGCCGTGACCAACCTCTTGTGCACTTCCTGCTCAGAGATCGTAGCATATCCAAAAACAGTGATATAATCACTCCAAGACGTAAACTGGTCTTCGTAGTCCTCTCAACGAGTGGGCGTTTTTCTGCTTTTGGGTATTCGCCCACTGGAAGGAAACGGACCTTGGGATGCTGTGAATACCATGCATCGTATGGGTTTTCCTTTCTGTCGTTTCATTTACGCCTCTGGGCATGTACTTCATGTACTTTACCCCCGGCCCAAGAACGAATGTTCCTGCGCGCGCCCTTCTCAAGGCAACACATAGCCTGTTGGCATCGGCAACAAATAACAAGTTCTTCTCCGCTGTGGTATCTAGAATGATTATTCAAGATTCACAGCCTTGAAAACTATCAGTTGTTTCAATTCTCACATCCTGAAATTCTCGATAGGTTTTCCGGAAACTGATATAAAGGTGCCGCTGCCCTCTATATGGGGTGAGGATTGTGATGTCGTTGGCAGGAATATTGTGTTGAACAATAAAGCTATTCAACAAGGCATATGTCAGAACGCAGTTTGATGGATTCACAAGAGACCGCCCTCGACCGTCCCTGGAATCTTCGCAATCCGGATTGTCAATAAATAGCACATGCTTGGCTTCAGGAAATTCTCGGCGCGGCTTTTATATGCCCGTAGCGTCGACCTTAGGTTCGTGACATATGGATCGAGGTGAGCTGCAGTGCGAAGTTGCCCATTGTAAAAGGCCTGGCTCACCAAGTCACAAATATCCCCAACCATATGCCTCTGTTCAAGGAGCATGGTGGAAATAAATCCGCCCAGTTGCACTTGTGAAGAGGGCCATCCTCAAAGATCCAGTAAAAGGATCATCGTTTCCCTTCGAGAAAGCCAACTGGCGCAATTGATAATGATCTCCAACTAGTGTCAGAGTCTTGGGTGTATACCAGCCGCCGAGTACTGGCCACAACTCGGTCTCAGTGAGCCGGGCTGCTTCATCCACGAAGGTAGCTGTGGCGTTGACGTTCTCACGGATGGAAGTTGCGCTTGCTGTGAAAGCAGTGCAAATGAGTGGTGGTATAACTGACTGTAGCCGTATTCAATGTCGAGAAAGGCGGTGGTTTGTTTGACAATCATGCCATTCACAGTTTGCACATGATAGCGTCCGACAAGGCGAGAGTGGCATTGCGCAATGCCCTCATTCTTGCGGATATCGTTCATCTCTGTTTCGCTAAACTCATCTCCTCGTACGTAGGAGCGAAACTGAGACACGGATTGGTTGTGTCCTTCACGGTTCGAGAAAGGCGCCTCAATTATTCCAGAGCCCTCCAACACTTGGTACGCCATGCTGAGCTCAATCAGCTTCGGTCTCTTGTCTGAGGTTCTGGATGGAATGATGGTTTTTCTGGCGTGGCTTCTCGGAATCACACTGGCCGTCATCATCAAGTCGAGAGTGCCGTCCATTCCAGCATCGGCGGCAAACACAGGTGTGCGATCATCGGGGTCGCGGGCTCTTGATCCACCAGCACGGTTGGTGACGAACTCTTCCTCTGTACTGATCGCATGACATCGAGTCACAATCAGATCATACTTTGGGTATTTTTGCTGAGGAAGACTGTTCATCGACTGTGCCAGATGATCTGCAACCGCATTTGACGGTCTCAGGATCATAACTTGTTTTCATTCATCTGAATGAGCTATGCGGTGACAGACGAGTGGCTCAAGTACCGAGAGACCCCATCGTGATCTGCCGGGGTAAGGGAACATGGATAAGGCATACCCCACTAGGTAGTTGGCGTAATGAGTGGAATGCCGCGGTTTGCTCGTTGTTGAAAGAGAAGGTCTCTTCGTAGGCTTCAATTTCGTGGATGCCTTCATACAGGTCGATAAAAGGCAGGGACAACGGGTTCTTACAAACAAGCAGCTCTCCGTTGGGGTTCTCTTCATCAGTCATGGCTCGAAGCGCACCTATGCTTCTCCTAAAGGGGAGGCCAGAGTCCAAATTTTTGATTTTGACATTGCGTGTTTCGGCCGCGGCGATGGCGTTCGATGCATTGAGAAAATCAGGGACAGCCTCAACATCGACGGGCTCAAGTTCGGGTTCAAGGAGTCGCCAGCTCCTTGCTTCGCTGTCCCAGCGGCGTTTAAGCATCATGGTAGTTGATCCCGCGAGTGTAATACGCAGTGGATCGAGGACCGTTGCTCCCCAGTTAAGGCTGGGGTTCAAGTCGTCAAGGTTTTAACCGAACACTACCTGGAGCTTGTCTCCCGGATAAAGCTCATGGTCCTTGTTCTCGGCGTCTTTGGCATTAATGAACCCAAAATATCTGCGATTGCCGGCCCGTGGGAGGGTGATTAGTCGCAACTGGTGCACTTTGTCTTCCAGGGCACGAACGGACTCGCAATGATGTTCATGCTCACATATTAGTCCAAACCCGTTGACTGTGACGTAGTCACTCCAGTGGTTAAAGCTCGTACGCGTGTTGTACAACACGGTAGGCCAAGCTTCGGGGGCAGGGTAATCACCAGACTGGATGAAATGGCGATGGCTATGGGTTGGGTTCCAACCTGTTCGGCCTGTGTTCATCCGGAGATGCATCCCAGATCGCTGTCATCCCCCCATTACGGGCATAATTACCTGGAATCATATGGATCGTTTTCTCTGTCACCTTGCATCGCTTGCTGAATGGAGGAACCCAAGTCGTCTGCGATGACAAATAAGTGAATCACAGTTCTCTGGTTGAGGTAGTCGCGGATGGGCTGGAGAGTCACTGAACCATCGCCGTAAACACGACTATTAAACGAATTTGAAGAATGGTAATCATTGTGATGTAGCGAAATATCCAATCGCCATATTTCGCCGTTACTAAGTAACGCTTCGGGGTCTGGGTGATGATCGTAAAGAATGTCGGGAACTGTCATCGCGCTCTGACCAAGCTCGGCGTTTACACGCTCAGTCAATTGGTGTGATGTCTGAAAAGTATGCATGGAACAGTGATTGTTTTCACCTGGTTGCTGCCCTTCAGGAACAACCTCCCTTTAATTCCATGCTAGCCAGTATCTCCTCAGTAATATAGAGGTGGGAATTCTTTTGGATAGATCGTGTTGAACCAGTAATATTATACTTGACCGCGTGTCTAATGAGTTATACATTAGAAAACGATGCTCAAAAATGGGGGGTAACTGTGCCAGTAGGGACTTACTTGACCCCCAAGTAAGAGGAGACGCCAATTTGTGGAGTACAAGTCTCAGTGATATTGACACCAAGGTCAACATCCTGCCATTTCCCCAAGAAGTTATTAGCATTGCCATCTGTACCATGAGCGGCGATAACAGCTCCTCCTTGACAGCTGGCTCGGCGACTTCTTCTGGAGTTGGGACGGGGTCGTTTGCAAAAAGGCTCACGACCCTGCCAAGAACATTTGGCAGAGACCACCTCACCACGTTGGCCACAGCAGACTTGATTCCGGCAGCTTTGGCGTACTCTTGTTCGCGAAACTCTTTGTAGACTTTTCCATGTCCGCGTAATGCATTGGTCTCCGAAACTTGTCGGTAGACGCGTATTTAGCTGACATTATTGGTCTTGGCGACGGCGTTCAATTTTTCATTGGCCTCGCAGATGGCGTCCGCAGCATCGTGAGAGGGTGCAGTAAATAGGACGTGGCCGCCGCAAGTCACGTATGTTGACGCCATGGCAACGATTGTGGACGTCTTGCCAGTGCCAAGATAGCCGATATAAGGAGGAAAAGGCCGAGAAGGCTGTTCATGCTCTCGATGCACTTGGCCTGTGATTGAGAGCATTCCTGGATAGACAATGTTTCCTTAATAACATTGTGGGCCTCGGCTTCGTCGGGTTGCAAGGGTGCGAGGGGGTTCACGAGGCCCCGCGCTTCAACGTTTTGGTTGAGCAGGTACTGCGAGAAACGCGTGAGATGCGGCTCGGTACATCGGCGGTTTATAGCGCTGACCTGCCGCTAGGCACCGTTGCGCGATATCTCGATCAAAGCTTTTGCGAAGAGGTATCTCGGCCTTTCTCCGACATCCACTGCGTACTTGAGATAGTACAGCGGGCGCAGGGAAGGTCGAAAAGAGTGACGCCGGAGTATGGCAGGCCGCAAATGTTTGGCGTGCAGGCAGTATCTCTGGTGGACTTTGTGCCAGGGGCGTGATAGCTTAGCTTCAGCTCTGTCCCTTCGCGAGGCGCCCAGTATTCAACTCCGGCACTCTCCGGAATATTGGACCTGGCGAGGACAAGGACTTGGTCTTGTGAGATGACGAAGGCGATGGCGACTGGAGGAGATAGCCATTTCTGAGGTCGGGGCATTGTTAGTTATAACACTGTCAGACAAAAGATTATTTTGATGTAGTGAGCACTTACTCGTGGATGAATAAAACACAGAAGACAGGAAGACCGGAAGACAGGAAGAGAATAGGAATACTGGAAGTTGTACGGATCACTTAGGGCATATCAGTACATCGCATCGAGAGACAGCAAGTGGGATATACTAACATGGGAACTCAGAGACGGTTAAGACCATGACCGATGATGCAGAAGAAGGGTGGGTATGCAGATGAAAGGATGATCGGGACGAAAGACTGAATGACCATGGAGTATGATAAAGATGAGAAGAATGCAAAAGATGAGAAGAATGAAAAAGACCACCGAAGTGGGAGGCAGCCCCCACCAGCCACCCCCTCCGACCCGCCCCCTTCAGGACAAGCAGAAGCTTTGGGGATGAGAGAGAAGAGAAAAGAGGAGAGAGAATGGAGGGGGAATGGCCTCTATTTATGTTCCTCCGGGTCCCTAGAATCTTGATGGCTGGGAGGGAGTGTTTGATTCATTGCAGGCCATCATCACGAAGTTGTACAAGAGGTTGTTTACCATCAACTTACATGAAGTCCAGACGGGGCTCTCCGGTGAACTCAGACAGCAATTCCCGGTTTATGTTTGGTTGGCACTTGGGCCCTTTTGTGCCCCATCAATGAGTGGCAAATCAGGTGGTTGAATGCGCGATTGATACAGGCTCAAGCGTGGTTTAGATCCTGGTTTAACTGAAGTCCTTCACTATGGATTAACCTACAGTGAAATATAATTAGAGTAAATGGTATATTAATAGTACATTAAAAGGGTCAGTACATAACCATTAATTTAATTCCGATTCTAGTTGAATGACGGGCAATGCACTGGGTGACATTATGCTTGAATTAGCGAGCCACCCTATGCAGCCCGACATCATCCTAAGCAACAATGTGACCATCACAAGCCATAGATCAAAGTGTGCGACATGAAAAGGGAATTGGGGGCCAGCGATGGCTCAAGTAATGGGTATTGGGGCATCAGTAGACGAAATTCGAGATCATTGTGTTGGAGGCTTTGGGCCGTATACGACATATGTTGTCTTTCCAGGTCTATTCGGAAGCAGTTGTGCCAATTTCCATTTCTCGAAGGGCGCTCGCTGCTCTAATCGTTGTAAGTGCATCCTAAAACATACCATGAAGTTAGCTAATGGCTGCTTCAGTTTCACGTCCTCGTTACAACGAAAGTAATTCAGATACACCAACCAACCAGGAGGAAGAAGAAGAACAAGGCGATACTGTGTACGCCCCAGTGAAGGCTCGTTTTGCTGGTTTCTCAGCCCGCTGCATACGCCGACCCATGACAATGGCTGCATCATTTGATGCTGCGGCGGCCGAACTTGTCAATACCGCTACAGTGATGGAAGAGGTACTGGCCAATGAGGCGTATTTGGACGATGTTGAAGATGAGGATACGGGAACATGGTCACATCGTGACCTTTGATTTACCTGAGACAGTGGATGCTTAGTCCGTAAGTAGATTATCAAACAAGAAAAAGAAAAAAGAAATAGGGGAGTGTTCAGGGTAGAAAGGCGCCAGATACTCGCGAAGTACCCATTTCCTGAATATCTATTAGTCTTGAGATCTAGAGATTAACCATCGTCAAGTTCCTATATCTAATACGACTGAGAATGCCGCCGGCCATGGATCGATACACTGTCTCTTGAACAACCTGTGAAATCTCGGTTGGAAGAGGAGCGACGGACTTCGTGATGTTCCACCTGTTTACTAGAACTCTTCATCAAGGACAAACATCCGTCAAAAAGCAATCATTTATCAGTGAAGGCCTTCAATATGGATCTTCTATGAAGAACCGTTCATGACGACTTTCTTCCCGCTCCTTCAAAAATACCCACGAACTATAGGAGGTTGAAAATGATTACTGTGACAATCGACAGACTGCTGAGATTGACTATTGGGCACGGAGCATTAATAATTGAATACCAAACAGTTCGAGGTTAAGAGAACGATTTACCTGGTATGAATTATTGGTTGCGAGTGATGTGAATGAGACAGTTGAAATTTAAAATTAGCGTTTCCGTCGGGACAGCAGATGAACAGATGATACAATGGTATCGAATTCTCTTGACGTATTTCACCTCAACTGTCTCCAGTTCATTGAGAGAATACGAGATGGAGATACCAGGATTGGAACTAGGGCGAATGGCGTGAGTTCTGGGTAAAGCCGGTGGCGTTATGGTTCCAAGGTTATCTACAAGGGTAAAGCTGCCGGTTTATTATCGCGTGCTGTGTGGAATCGCCCAGGATGTCCGCGGAAGGGAAAATAAGTTATACATTGGAAGTATCGCGTAGCTCAGTTCCAGTTGATTGTAGTTGCTCGTTTACGCTGGAATGATTCATGGGGTTCTGTACACATCAGCAACAGAGGTGCGGGGAGGGTCCGCCAACACTAACTTCTCAGAACTGGCCGCGTAGCTTTGTATTTTAGCAAGTCGTTCTCCAACGGTTATCACATCAACGCTTTATCCCTGTAAATGCTCGGGCCTCGTACTTTGCATCATAGCGGCCCTTCTCCGGAGATCTACTTTCAGCGCGTCCAAAACTATGAAGCATTATAATGAATCTAGACCCCACGCGGCAAGATAAGCGGAAGTATGTGGCAGGAGAGTAGAGTATACTGCATGCGGTTCCCTGGAGGATCAGGCATGAACGTGGGAGATCTACGCTGTGCATTCCCTGGAGGCTGGGAGTCATATACATCAGACGGAGGTATTGGGTTGGGGTGACAAAAGTACACTGCGTGTAGTCGCAATCAAAAACCCTCTTGAGCTAAGGCCTTCGAAAATCTCGATCGTCGACAGCGAGGACATCGAGTGTGGTCTTAACGACGCCAGCCGTTGGCTATCAGGAAACGCTCGGGCCAGCAGGGGGATTGTACTTAGACAACAAACGCCTAGGAAGCGAGCAGAGGGTGGCGTTTCGAATAATGCAAGTCGTAACTAGAAGGAGGCCCAGGCGCACCAGCACACGGGAGATCAACTGAGGATATTTATATTAATGATAATCCGAGAACCGGAAGAGCCATGCCCTGGGCCTAGAATGTTACTTCGGGCTGTCGGTTCGTTCTTTGCTGCTGTCTTGGCTGCCGGTCGCAGGTCAAGAACGGGCGATAGCATCAACCCTCGAATAGGAAAGGAGCGGATGCCCGATAGTAAAACCATCGGCACCGGTTTCACACTGGGTCGCCAAAAAAAAAAGGATCATAATGGATGTTCCGAGCCCTTCCCCACCCCGTTATTGTTTCACTGAGCTCATGGATGATATGATGGATGGCGAAGATCCAACCAAGATTCGGAAACGTCTGGTACGTCCGGTAGACCCGTAATCACATGCAGACGTATTCAATGCTCTAGACCTAGAGCTAATTTAGTGTCAAAGCTATCGAGGACTTTGACGGGCTCCGGGAGTAACTTTCCACTGTCCATTATCCAACAAAGTCAGCAAGTCGATTCCAAACTCAATCCCGCAGCAAAGTTCCGATGGACTTTCCCTCCAGCCTGTCATGTCGGGAACCCATTTGCCATAGCGCATCCATTGCCACCCAGATAATCTCGCAATCGCGCATCAAAAGGGACATTCCATATGATAATGACGGCAGGAATGTTGTGTTAAGTCCCGAATTGCCATCGCTATTTCATCCAGCGATTCCGCCATGATCATAGCGCCCCCTGGTCGATTTAGATGCATGCATGGTACCCGCCCGGAAGATAAATGAAACGAATTAGCTACGGGCGGCTCCCTGTTTCCTTGGCCTTGGTAAGGTGATGATGGTGACAAGTGAGGTGGAGGGGATGCAGGCGAAAACGTGCTTGCAGCCTGCGACAGAACTGGCGACCCGCAATCACATGCCGCCAACAGCGCCAACACCAGCTTCAAGCATACGATGGCAATCAGCCCGGGTTGCGCTCGTAAGATATCAATCATTTCCGTCAATTGCAGCTATTAGTTATCTGTCGCCGGAAATCCTCTTTTTTGACTTTGCTCGACCTGTCCTCACCTGTGGTTCACCCTCGTCTGCCTTCACCGGATCCGTAGACCACTCCTCGCTACACTCACTCTTAGGTAGCATCTTTCCTTCCCATCAGCCCAAAGTCTTTGCCGTTGTCTTAAGTTTCCCTCAAGGTACGAAATCCCCCAACTACTTACTCTCCCATCCTTCTCCTTAATATACGCCACCTATCCGCCTTATTTGTCGACTCCCTTGCCTCTTATCAGCACAAGCTTTGCTGACTCTGATAAGAAGCCTATGCCTCATTTTGAAAACAGCACAATGGGCGAAAACGCAGTCAACGGTGAGCGGGCTCAGTCCCAGTTTCTGGAGGTAAGTCGTGTCTACTCATCGCCCGCCTAATCCTATTTCCATGCTGTGCGGCGTTTACTAACATGCTGGACGCGAAGCATCTGACCTCCTACCCCGTCGTCTCGGACTCGATCACCTTCTATAAAGGAAACAAATACGGCGCTAAGTCATTGGAGCTCGCCGACCAAGGCTACGGCATTGCCAAACCCTACCTCACATACCTGTCGAAACCCTACGGATACGTTGCGCCATATGTCACTCGAGCAGACTCCATAGGTGACAAGGGCTTGCAGAGGGTAGATGCGACCTTCCCTTTTATAAAGGAGGACACCGGAACGCTCAAGAATACCGTCTATGACACTGTTCTTTTCCCAGTGCGACTTGTTGGAGATGCGAAGGGTCATCTCTTTAGCACTTATAGTGACGAGTATAAAAAATGCGGCGGAGACGGAATAGTGGCAAGCGGCAAGGCTGTCATTACCACCAGCCTTGTCCTGTCTCAGGAGTCGTTGGGTTTTGTCAGCTCCCTGCTCCAGCAGAAGAAGGCCCAGGTTAAAGACCTGGTGAACGAGCAGATCCAAAACTAAACTTATGCTTCTATAATTGGCTTGTGGTTGTGTTTTCTAGACTCTGGTTTCTAGCGTTTTTCCATTCCTTTGCTACCCGGGATGTTTCATTGTCCACTCTCTTGTTCGCTTTTTCTCCTTTGCAAGCTGTGGTTGGATATGCATTACACCTCAGTCAATTTCTCACTTTCTTTGTCCCTGTCCCAGCTTGGTCTGATGAACCCGTGAATGGCTCTATGCCGGTTTGCTTAGCTAACAGCCATCCAAAATGCAAGTGATATTCATGACTGATCCAAGATACTTAGAAAATCTTTTTGGACAATTGTTTTCTTTTCTTTTCTTTTCTGTAGGGCTGACATGTGATACTCGCACAAAAGCATGTGATTACTTGATTAGGATAGATTGACCCACCTCAGTTCTTATCGCGTCAGACGCGTCCGCAATCTCCACGACAGATACTATTCTACACTATATCATAACCACGTTTGACATCACCAGTTAGCACTCTGAAACTGCGAATATGCCCCTAATTCGCAAACGGCGTGCGGTTTGTTCCCTGTATTCTCCCTTATCAATCCAAAATTCTAACCAAATTACGCGCCCAGGTTCCTGAACCCCAATCCAGCGACGAAGAAGCCGGCTCATCCCAAGAACACCCAAGCCAATCAAACAGCCACGCGGATCGCCACGTCCGTACGAAACCGACGTCCCCTGATGATAGCGAGTATGACAGCGGTGATGGGACGGGTTTTCGCGAAACTAGTAGCACAGACGTGATGGTGAAGAAACTTGTGCGACTCGCACTCTCGAGTGAATACTCGCGCCAGCCGATCCGGAGAGTCGATATCAGCAATAAAGTCCTCGGCGAGCAGGGGTCGCGGCAGTTCAAGGTTGTTTTTGCGGAAGCGCAGAGGGTTCTGGCGGATACGTTTGGGATGCAGTTGGCTGAATTGCCGGGGAAGGAAAAGGTTACTATTCAGCAGCGGAGGGGTGAGTATTTCAGCTTCCCGTTGCGAGTTTGCAAAATATATGATATGAGGCTAACACAATTGGAACAGCTGCGCAGAAAGTCGAAAGGCCGTCATCAACGAATAAATCGTGGATTCTTACGAGTACGCTGCCGTCCAAATACCGGAAGCAGGACATTCTACAACCGACACGGGGACCGATGGAGAGTGCTTACACGGGGTTGTATACGTTTATCATCGGTTTAATCCTGTTAAACGGGGGCTCGCTCCAGGAGCAGAAACTCGATCGATACCTCAGCCGCGTAAACGCCGAAACGTACACGCCTATCGACAGAACGGACCGATTTCTGCAACGGCTCTGCAAGGAAGGGTATTTACTCCGGAATCGGGAAATGGACGGTGGTGATGAGATCATTGAGTACATGGTTGGACCGCGGGGCAAGGTCGAGGTTGGAACGAGGGGTGTAGCTGGGCTCGTGAGAGAGGTCTATGGACGGCAGGATTTAGCCGAAGATGATGATGTTAGTCCTGCGGAACGGGAAAAGATGGCGGATTTCGAGTTCCGATTGGGGAGGAGTCTGGGGATGAGGAAGGTGGATGATACGAATACGCGAAAACGGGAGGAGGATGCAGGAGAGGGAAGATCGACGCAACGGCGACAGCGGAATGCTGAGTCTGATTCTGATTCTGGCGAGGAGGATAGTGATTAATGTAGGCTTCAATTTTTTCATGTTAGCTTAGCTTGCGATTTCTTTGATACCAATTGGGTTTCATACACGCTCGCTTCAATGCATTGGGATAACTCCTCCAGCACACAAAAGTCGCTGATGTTCCTTGCCGTATTGTTGCTACTGCTTAAATATATATACATGCCGCTATAGTATACGGATATATATTGTAGGTTGACTTCGATAATGCTACCAGAACCAATATATATATCTACCGCTTGCTATGTTTTCAGAAAATGAGCAAAGCTCGCCAAATTTACCAATGGACCGAAAGAATAGAAAAATAAACCAGCTCCAATCATAAGTCATACGTATATGCATATCTATAAAAACAGCAAAACACAAAACTTAAAAGTCTTTGATCCAAGCCTTCTACTCACTGTCGCTGGCACTTCCCTCACTTCCATCAGCGATATCCTCGTTCCTCAACCCCTCCGCAAGCACATATTCAGCCTGCTGTAAAGTCGTCTTGATTTCCTGGTTATTGTAGACCAGCTCCGCCGGCTTTTGGCCATGCTTATTCCTTACTCTCGGGTCACATCCTGCATCACACATCATCTTGATCATTGCCGTGCCTAGCTCGGCGTCTTTCTCGTTTGCGTACCGGACTGCCACGTGCAGCGGAGTGTCATTGTCTAGCCGGGTGAGGGGGTCACATTCGAAGAATTGGATGTCGAAGAGGCCGTCCATCGTGTCATCTGCAGCGTGAAAGCGATCCCGGTTAGCCTACGGGTTCCGAAAGGAAGATGGAGCAAAAGGATATAAAATTCAGCATACAGCTTCCGTATTGCGCGCAGATGTGGAGAGCGTAGTTGCCCATTGCGTCTGTGACGCCGTTGAAAATTTCGGCTACCTCTTCATTTGACTTCCCATCGAATGAGTCGAGGACTTGTTCTATGAGGTGGGGTTGGTCGCGGCGACAGGCTTCGACAATGAGCTCGCGGGGAGAAGCGCCCTGGGTTTGAGTTAGTTAACTAGGTTGCTGTTGTGGTAGTATAGCGGTCTGGCGGTGTACCTCGTCTGACATGGTTGCTCACGGGTAAATCCTTGGGTTGCGAATCGGAAACAAGCGGCCGAAGAGTAGGCGAGAGTGTATGATATCGGATAGAGTTAAAGAGTCGCCGGGTTCGGGATGGCCTGTTATTGCTTTAGGACATGGTCGGTAAGGGAGTGGTATTGAGACAACGGAAGAAACACAGGAGTTTGGGAAAACTGTATAGCTTGAAAGCCATTTGAACAGCAGTAGTGAGGGGCGAACATACCTATATGGTTGTTGTTGAAGTTCAATCAGCGTTGGAGATCATCTAATTGTAGGCCTCCTTATTGTTTGGTTGCCCCGCTGGCATGCCGCCCAACCTGCACCGCGGCGGAACAGTTTCCCGGAATATCTATTGTCCATTCCGCTTGACCTCCGAGTCCAATCGGCAAGCATTAAATGACCGGCAGGTCTATAAATAAGAATTAATGCCTAAGGCACCAACGGCGGGAGGCCAGTGCTCAGTGGTCACTCGATAGGGCGGTGTATATAATTTTCTCTCCGCCGCCCGCGATAAGGCTTCTCACCCTTGCGGCGTACAGGACATTGCTGGCGGCGTCATTTGTGCTTTGTCGAGACTGCAGCAGCGAAGATTACTTGAAAATTCAGCAACTATCCTTGAGCATTTACCCAGCCGTTGATCCTACGGTTTAAGATGCCTTTGACATGTAGACAACCCCGCATTGAGCTTGATGAGCCTCACTGACAAAGATGCTCCCTAGTCTGCCCCAACTGCAGCAATGCGTTGACAATATCACGCGCGGATGCGACGCCAAAATATCCCCTAGGTGTCAACCGGTTCGAATGCCGTACCTGCCCCTACCAATACGTCCTCGAGCAGTCCTGGTTTGAAAAGACGCCAATGAAGCAAAAAGAGGTGGAGGCAGTGTTTGGAGGCAAGGCCGAATTTGAAAACGCGGATAGGATGGCCAGTAAGTCCAGGGGGAAAAAAATTCTCTTCTTTCTTTTGTGTTCTGGCGCTGCAATGGGAGGGATGGATGCTGATNTCGATGTCTTGCAGCACAATGCCCCGCGGAAGGCTGCGACGGCGACCGTGCGTACTTCTTCCAACTGCAGATTCGAAGTGCAGACGAACCGATGACTACATTTTTGAAGGTGGGTGCCTGTCTGGACGGATACCTTGCATGCTGCTTCGTGTACTGACGGGGTCGATAGTGTACTACATGTGGTGCTCGGTGGAGAGAGAACTGAGCAGGCGCGTTGCACCGATCGCTATTTAGATGCGTCATTTGTCTTTATTTTAATTGAGCTATGCATTGCGTTCGATATTCAAGCGAGGCGAACATGGGATACGAAACGGTTGATGTTTGGTGTTTTTATATGCTGTTCTAGCGCCTTTCTTCAAGAGTGCGCGTCACGGAGAGATACCCCTCACTATTGGAGTTAACACAATTATGCCTAGTCGACTTGAATAGCATCTACAGAGTTCATACGAGAGTAGTCCAAGTTTTTAAAGGATGCATGAAAATCATGTTTCCGTGGTAGGTTGATATCGTCTAGCTCAGAATGGATGGCTCGGATTATAGACTTTTTTTTACTTTGTTGAGTCAAGCATTTTGCGGACGTGCTCGCGGGCTCCCAACTGGGTAAAACTCGGGAAAAAGCAAAAAGGCGGCTAAATGAGGGGCAGACGACGCGCACATCCCACCTGGGCTCCTAGGCAACGCAGGAGGGGCACAAGAACAAGAAAAATTTTCGCACGTTCATATCAAAATTTTTGTGTTAATAAAACATCAGTGTTGCGGTCTATCTAGCTACCAGCTACCTGCTGCGTACGCTGATCTCCTTGACGCAGTGGATTCAAGCAGCGCCACTCGGCCGCTCCATCGTAGTTTGCTCGCGGACGAATAGAAAGGCGGCAACTTGGACAGCCGCGGGGTTGTGCTCGACAGAAAGATAAAGCCGCCATCGCACCACCACTGCGTTGATGCCCAGCTTTTCAGTCCGAGAACCCACCGAGAGGCAACAGCAAGTAGAGAACGAGCAAAACAAATTTTTTTCTTCCGCTAGACCATGAAATTTAGGGAGGGAGTGGAGTAGAACCAAGAAAATCAGTGTCGCTGGGCTGTCTTGCCGGCCGGTCTGGGAGCAACAGAGCCCAAAGGAGCGAGAAGAATTTGCAGCGGTAGTGGGGCAGATTACCCCTCCATGTCCAATGACAAAGGCGACCAGCCAAGGGTTTGAGCCCGCCCGCTTAGTCGTCGTCCTCGCTTGCCCCTCCATAAAAGGATTTCCCCTCCCCCTCCCACAAAATTTTCCTCTCCCTTCTTTTGCTTGTCCGCTTCAGTACGTATATCTTCCCCTCCCTCGCCTCTTCTCTCCTTTCTTCTTCCATCCTCCTTGCTAACTTCTCTGCTCAGCACCTCTACGCATTAATTAGCCGTAGTATCTGAGCATCCTCCTATCTTTTAAACACACTTCACACAACCTTCAAAATGGGGTAAGTTGCACAAACTCGTCTTCCATCATCACATCGTCGCCTTGTCGAGCAACTTCGCTAATCTGGTTTTCCCATTAACAGTAAGGAAGACAAGACTCACATCAACATCGTCGTTATCGGCCACGTCGATTCCGGCAAGTCCACCACTACTGGTAAGCCGCCCACTGCCTATTCGACCGGCCTTGACCCAAGGGCTTACATTCTCTGCCAGGTCACTTGATCTACAAGTGCGGTGGTATTGACCAGCGTACCATTGAGAAGTTCGAGAAGGAAGCCGCCGAACTCGGTAAGGGTTCCTTCAAGTACGCTTGGGTTCTTGACAAGCTCAAGTCCGAGCGTGAGCGTGGTATCACCATCGATATCGCTCTCTGGAAGTTCCAGACCCCTAAGTATGAGGTCACCGTCATTGGTATGTTGCCCTTCACCTCTTGCGTTCGAAACATACATCTAACATGAACTACAGACGCCCCCGGTCACCGTGACTTCATCAAGAACATGATCACTGGTACCTCCCAGGCCGACTGCGCTATCCTCATCATTGCTTCCGGTACTGGTGAATTCGAGGCTGGTATCTCCAAGGATGGCCAGACCCGTGAGCACGCTCTGCTCTCTTTCACCCTCGGTGTCCGTCAGCTCATCGTTGCCCTCAACAAGATGGACACTGCTGGCTGGGCTGAGGCTCGTTACAACGAAATCGTCAAGGAAACCTCCGGTTTCATCAAGAAGGTCGGCTACAACCCCAAGGCCGTTCCCTTCGTCCCCATCTCCGGTTTCAACGGTGACAACATGCTTGAGCCCTCCACCAACTGCCCCTGGTACAAGGGTTGGGAGAAGGAGACCAAGTCTGGCAAGGTCACCGGTAAGACCATCCTCGAGGCCATCGACGCCATCGAGCCTCCCGTCCGTCCCTCCAACAAGCCCCTCCGTCTTCCTCTTCAGGATGTCTACAAGATCTCCGGTATTGGAACTGTTCCCGTCGGCCGTGTCGAGACCGGTACCATCTCCCCCGGTATGGTCGTCACCTTCGCTCCCGCCAACGTCACCACTGAAGTCAAGTCCGTTGAGATGCACCACCAGCAGCTCAAGGAGGGTGTTCCCGGTGACAACGTTGGTTTCAACGTGAAGAACGTTTCCGTCAAGGAAGTCCGCCGTGGTAACGTCGCTGGTGACTCCAAGAACGACCCCCCTGCCGGTGCTGCCTCTTTCACCGCTCAGGTCATCGTCCTCAACCACCCCGGTCAGGTCGGCGCTGGTTACGCTCCCGTCCTCGACTGCCACACCGCTCACATTGCTTGCAAGTTCGCTGAGCTCCAGGAGAAGATTGACCGCCGTACCGGAAAGTCTGTCGAATCCAGCCCCAAGTTCATCAAGTCTGGTGACGCTGCTATCGTCAAGATGATTCCCTCCAAGCCCATGTGTGTCGAGTCTTTCACCGACTACCCCCCTCTCGGTCGTTTCGCCGTCCGTGACATGCGCCAGACCGTTGCTGTCGGTGTTGTCAAGGGTGTTGAGAAGTCCACTGGTGGAACTGGTAAGGTTACCAAGGCTGCCCAGAAGGCTGGCAAGAAATAGATGTCGAATCAGCCAACCGGATATGGCCAGTCAATGTGTAATGGTCTATTGATGACAAAAAGCTTAACGATTCAAATGGAACTAGACTTCTAAGTTTAATCATCTTCGTGTAAAATTTCGTTCATTTGTAGGATTCCCAAGCAATTTGGAGCGCCTCGGGCTATCTCCCCGTTTTTTATCACTGTTTCTTATCTTCCGACTTATCCCATTGTTCCTCGTAATAATTTTATCTATGATCTAAGCTGTGGAGAATGTAGTATCAATTTGCCATTCGGTGTTATGGTCCGTGGTCCAATGCCGAATTAACTGCTGTAATTATGGTCGTCCAGTTGTCACCTCTGGATACCAGCTTCTTCTTCTTCTTCTTCTTCTTCTTCTTCTTCTTCATCACCGCCAGTTTCGAATCGCCTGTAGGGCTGGCGTAACAAATGCGCAGCCAGTGACAAGGGAAACGGCCGCTCAAATAAACCAACCGGGCACCCAGTGCCAGAGCCAAAGAACATCAAGAAATCATCAGAGAACCACTGCCGTTACTAGAGAAAAATATGGACTGCTTTCAGGATGAACAGCGGTGATCAGGAGAATTTCTTCCGACAATACTGGGTCTTGACCAACGTTATGGCGATTTCACGATTGGGCTTTTTGGTCAGGACTTTGAGAGCCGCAACATCACCCTGGCTTCTTTCTGTCGGCCAACATTCTGGCCTGCTCTATGAGAGTTCTGGCTTTCTCAGGTTTGTCCGACGTCTTCCTATGCGTATCACGATACCGCTTGTTGGTTATCTTCTTCTTGTCTCTTGCTTGTTGCTTTTCCTCTTCAGTCTTCCGGTCCCAACAAGCCTTTTCCACTATTTTGCGCCTGCCTGGATTTTTCTTGCGATGCTCGTCGACATACGCTCGCATCTTGGCCCGGTATTCGTCAGACTTGATACGCTCGGTATGTCTTTCTCGCCAGTCTCGGCTGGTCACTCTCCTGTACTGGCGAAGAGCATCCTTCTGTTCCCTTGTCATTTTATCTATCCATCTGACGTACGTAGCGTGTTTCTGTTTGGCCCTGAGTCGCCTTTCGGTGATGGCTGGATCCTCGATACCAGTAAACGACTTCGGCTGTGTTTGAAGTAGCGCCGCAATCTCAATTTGATCAATGTCGTCGGGAATTTCGATGTCGTCGAGATCATCGAAATCTTCGATTTCGTCAGGATCTCTAATGGTATGGAGGTCTCAATATCACAGGGGTCGTCGGAGTCTTCGATCTCATTGGAATCATCGGAATTTTCGACTTCGTTGCCGTCTTCGATGGCCTGGAGTCCACCGATACCGCAGAGGTCGTCGGATTGACCAACAACATTCCGGCTACGAACCTTCATCGAAGATTTATCATCGGCCGTAGGGCCATCTTCATCGTTGCTGTTGTGCCTAATTAGCAGCGCATCTTCAAATAGAGTTTGTTCATAGTCGTCGTCGTCGTTACTATGAACAACTTCTGCCGGCGAAGTTACTGACGTGGCGACAGTCGGTTCGCTGGAGCCATCAACGAGCGTCGTGGCAGCTTCATCCGCTTCGTCCGTGACCAACTTCATGTACTTAAACATTGCGTAAATCAAGCGTTGGCCCTTGATAGCTATATTTTTCAAAACCACGGACGCCTTCGAGTAGACAGAAATGGCTGCAGGCCCCGCGCCACGAAAAGACCTTGCGAGAATCCCCATATACTGTTTGGTGAAGGCTCTTATCCGCCCAGAAACACAACTTTGTCTTCCGCGGGACTGTTCAAGGCGCGTTTCAGTAAAGGTTGTTCCCTATTAGGCGCTTTTTTGATATTTGCATATCTCGCGAAATTCTGTGAGAAGGTGGCCTCGTGGGTCTTGCCTATGTAGGAAAGCCTTGTCAGTTACGTAGGTAAAGGTAAAGACTGAAGCGAGCAAGGGAAAAATAGGCAAGTCAAGCGGGAAAAGTAAAAAGGGCAAGACCATTTGAAGATATTGACTCTGACCATAGTCAGCCGGGTAGATCAGCTACCATACTGAGCTGAGTATCCCAACTATGATGCAGTTATTATTTCGATAGGTGGTTGATAATCGAGCGAATTGTGTTCTGAAATTGTACGTGCGATGCCCTTCACCGTAGTGGGGAGTCGACAGTCAGGGAATTGCTTAACGCTGTCAGCTGAAAGCAGCATGTAAACATGACCAATATATTTTTATAACCCGGTGTTCCAATCCCAGACGGCATGGGTAGCAGATTTGTAGCGACCGTGGTTTTGTGGGTATCATTATGACCACGTAGGAAGACCTACTATGACAAGAGCCATTGAAGTTCGAAACTTCTCAGCGGACAGCACCCTGTACTCATAAGAGGATTTGCTATAGTAATAGCCCTTGAGGGACTCCCAAAAACTCGAGTATTTGCATGAGAATTGCCTGCCCGCTAAGTATAGTATATAGAAGAGGGAAGAGCGAAATATTGATTGGTATATAATTATTTCAATATTGATATTTTATATACACCAATGCTGACATTTCATACCATGATGCACCCCTCTCAAAAATAGTCTTTCTTCAGTCCGGCGAAACAAGAACCGTTGGATCCATTCTTAGCAAGGCTAAGAATGGCATACGAACTGCTCGCCTACCAGAGCAAAAGTTAGGAACCATTGACCTTGAAAGAACGACACAAACATACTTCAATCACGAGCCCCCTATAAGTATCTAAGGCTCACAGCGAGGCGACAGCTCACCAGCCGGCCAGATGCAGTATTTGTCGCCGCAAGTGGCAGCAAGCTGCCAGGTCGCGCCGTTGCAGACGGCGATGCTGTGGTATGTGTCTGCGCAGTCATATGAGTTACCGGAACACTGGCCACCAATTGAGGCGTAGGCTCCGGAGAGGGCAGGGAGAGAGGCGAGGACGGGGATGATGCTGAAGAGCTTCATGGTGAT
The DNA here is from genome assembly GCF_001890705.1 of Aspergillus sydowii CBS 593.65. Taxonomy (NCBI): domain Eukaryota; kingdom Fungi; phylum Ascomycota; class Eurotiomycetes; order Eurotiales; family Aspergillaceae; genus Aspergillus; species Aspergillus sydowii. The sequence continues at coordinate 990,717 of NW_024467865.1, forward strand.
GAGCGGCTTTGGATGGGACGGCCTGGGATGAAATTGGAACGGATTGATACAACTGTGTTCTTATTCTAACCATTTTGCGTGGGAAGGGGCATCCTTATATAGCTTTTGCTTCCAGCTCCTCTCCTTCTGTGGTATTCAGCTGAGCCTTGCGCTTGGGTAGCGTTCAGCGCTCAATGGCTGAATCGTAAGGTCTGTGTCTCCAGACCAAGGCCGGGACCATACCCGGATTGATCTATTTCTTCTGTACTCCAAGCTTCCTAGTCCATGAGGAGATGGGCTGAGTGGTGGCTGCAGTTGCAGCAGCCACTCATAATGTGGTGAGACAAGCCTTGCCTTCTAAACCTTCAAGCCCTCGGGCTTCACACCTCCCGCGCCCGTTTAGGCGTTAGGCGTTAGGCAGCACAGCACATTTGATTGGAACGGATCGTTGAGATTCTGCAGCGAGTTGAGGCCCAAGGTTAACCCCCTCTGTATGTGTTTAGACTCGAAAACGGTGAGGAATTGCTGGAGACGGCCTCGACTTGTTTCACCTTTACAAGTCAGTAGCTAGTGGGACTTCAGCCGCAAATCCACAACGCCAGCCTCGAGTTAGCATCATTCTTCGCCCCTAGTCTAAGCCAGACTTTGGGATCTATTCGGATAGCGACAGTTCTTGCGGACTGACAGCCTGAGCCATGGAATTTATCTGGTTTTTCGGAGAGACCCGTGTTGGTGTCATCTTTTAGCCGCAGCGGTATTGCTCCAATCGACCATGGCCACTTTTCACGGCCCGTCAGCAAGCCCACTTGGCTTTTAAATACGCGTGCTGACTGAATGCTCGTGGTAGGCGTATCGAACTGGCGCAACCCCCGTCCCGGCCTTCTGCCGAATCGGACCTGAAATCTTTGGCCATCACATACTATATGATTTGCAAATAATTTACCAAAAACGAGACTTATCACCATAGCGCCCGCGCGTGAATCAAAAGCAAAAGCAGCGAATAGATATCTTCCTTTGCTCCCAGTCATCGAACATCGTGCGCCGGTTGGAGCGCAGCACTGGGAACACCTTGTCCCCTCTACGGCCATGGTTACCGGAGACAGCAATATTGAAGCTTTTAAATAGCGAACCAAGCGCTGTATTTGCTCTCAAGTTCCTATCCTGAAAATGTGCATACAAGGCTGCGAGATCGGTGACCGTGACTGTCATTCAACACTGCAATATTCCCCACTCTAAAATCTGACTGTACCCAGACTAGGACTAGGACTGTAAAACACTGGTTGTTGGCCCCGGATGTCCCATAATCACCTAACAATCATTCATATCAGCAGTTTCGTTTCTAATGCCTCGCTTCTTTAAAGGCAATCCAGCAGCATATTAACCGTGAGGTTGATGAATCCACCACGCATTAACCAGCCTAGGCGCGGAGTACCTTATCTTTTGCGTTATGCTGGAATGTCCCTCAGCCATATGCTATAGGTCGGATATTATATCCTGAGCCTGAGTTAGGGTTGTTGATCCATCACGTGGATTGCATTTTACACATTTCTAACTGTAATGAGGTAGGAACGTTCTAGCAGTGGATCCGTTGAGTTTATCTGTCGTGTTGTTAAGTCTATCATACGATGAACTCTGTCTTGGTAAGTAGCTTGGTAACCTTTCGTGTCTACTTTGACTTCGAGCTTATTCACCACTTAAAATACAAACCTTGGCTTCACGAGTAATAAGAAGAGCGGATTAGTTTTGAGAGCAATGACAATACATTTAGACTAAATATGATTAACTTAAGTGGGATCCAACCCGAGAATAGCCGCCCTGATCTAGCAGCCCATAAAATGCTACAACTCCATTAATGTGAACCCTATATTTCCAAAAAAAAAAAAAAAAAAAAAGTTATTAATAAGATTGATCCCATTCAAGATCCCAAGCCGATGTCTCCGAAAAATGCGCATCACCCCCGGGAAGAGGCTCTGCTACCAGTTCCTGATCAATCATTACCCACAGAGCCTGCTCCGTAGCAGGATCGAGGTCAACCGATACTGAAGTCGGGTTCAAGGAGAATGCAAATCGACGAGCGTGGTGATCATGGAAGTCGCGAAGGTGGGCTGTCTATCCAAACGTTTAGTATTTGCGTGTACAGACATAAAAACATAGGCTAAACATACCGTGTTAACAGCGTGCGGCCAGACTTCCCCAAGCTGTTCTAGGATTTCAACGCTTCGATCGAAATATTGTGAGGACCCCGATCCTTTCATAGGACGCATGTTTGATGTTTCAAAATGTGATGCCACGGACACTATACTTCCAGCTATGGCAGTCCAGTATGGAAAAATGCACGATTGACTTGTGACGGCTCCAGACTTGCATGCGTCACCTAGGAGATCCAACAGTTGCCGTGCATGGTCGTTGGCAGTATACAAAAGACCCAAGGTAAAACTAGAGCACGCGGCTTTTGATCCGAATAGCTTCAAGCGTTGTCGCGCAAGGAACGGGTGGTTTAACAAACAATGGCATAGATGGAGTAGCATATGGGCGACGATGATATATCCGGCATCTGATCGTGGGACGCCGCCGATATCGCTGCGCAATCTTGCAACAGATACGATTTCAAAGTAGGCTCCTGCGCGGTACAACAACGAGGACAGACCAGAGAATTCGGAACTCGCATCCCAGAGGGCCACATGTTCTCGATATTCTCCGCAATGGACATACCGCACGCAGCGGCCAAGGATAGAAAGCATGAGCATCCCGATGCAATTTGCATTCGGGCTTTGATATTCCTGAAAATCCCAAGTTTTAAGCTCGTCGAGAGTGACCATGTTTTGCCACTCTCCTGCGCGAAACGTGTCATCGTCACAAGGAAGCTGTAGCGTGCACTCATCGTCTTGAAAGCTCGGGAGTGGTCGCGACTTGCCACAAGAAAACATCTTGTCTATGACATATGCCGACCAAAATACACGGCGCTGCTCTTCTTGCTCCTCGAACGGTAACGAGCTAGAGGGCTCAACCGTCAATCGCGAAGCCTGGCAAACGCGAGTGAGGAGGCCGCACTTCACGAGCGCAGAACCGACTCGGCCAGCGGCATAGTCTAGCATGGCCTGAAGCTGCAGTGCCTGTGCAACCTCAATACGGGGGTTCTCAATTGGCGATTGTTCATTTGCCGTGAGATGTTCTGCCGAAACTAGCACCCATGACTCTTTCGCATATGCTTCAACGGCCTCATTCCTCGTTCGGGCGTAGTAAGGATCAGACGAAAAGGGCACTGCAGAGGCGAGCACGGCCAGAAGCAGGTAGGTTGGTAATGTTCCCTCTTCGAGTTTCCTTCTGAATGAGGCCTCATGTATAGTATTCGACGAAAGATCGTGCGCCTGAAGAAAAAAGGTGTCGACGGTGGATTGCAAGACTGAAGGAGGTGGGAGAGAGGGGTCCATGGTCGGGACAGAAGATGGAATGTCGAAGCAGAAACAGACAAAAAGACCAAAAGGCCGGCACGAGGAAGCAACAGGAAGCAACAGGAAGCAACAGGAAGCAACAGGAAGCAACAGGATGCAACAGGATGCAACAGAGGAGCTTGAAGCTGCTAGAAATAATGACTTTCTCGAAGCATCAAGTGATAGGTCGATTTCCCAACACGGTGGGAGCCGCCACCAAATGCGGAGAGCATTCCATGGATTGGACGCTATGAACTCCCCGTATTTCACACAAAGAACGTGGAAAGCATGTTCTGCTAATCAACAACGAGCTTGAGGGGTTGGTCGCGCTCTTGATTTGCGGTTGACGAGTTGGTTCTTTGTGCGGGCGTCCCGGCTTTCAGAGCCCAGACATTCCTTTGTTCCCGGAAAAATCAAAGCCATCAGCCATCTTCGGCTGTGAGTGCGTACTCTTGACAGGAGCTTTGTCTGGACTCTGAACCTTGGAATCGAAATCACATCCTGAAGTCACTGCACCGAACATCTCCGATTTATTTACATCACTACGTACATGCTATATACAAGGCTGGATCTACATCATCAACCCCTTACCAAACGATCTCCTTCCCATTCGGCCCTTCTGCAGCTGGAATCAGCGGCTTCAACGCAACGCCGTAGTCCCCAGCATTCGGTGTCCTCAGAAGCGTATGAATATGGAACTTCCTCGGCTCGTCATTCGTCAAAAACACACCCGAGTGGTGATCAAACTCGACAAGAATCACCGGGCTCTGAATCCGGAAGTAGAACGGGTCGGCGTCTGCGAACCCTCCAATCCAGGAGAAGTATGTCTCGGACTCATACCTTTGAACCTGGCTAATTTTGAGCGCTCGCGAGTACGCAGGGAGGTAGAGGAGGTATTGCTTCAAGATCTTGTAGAGCGTCGACTTTTGTTCCGCAGTGAAGAGGGACACAGGGACGCCCTCGTTCGGCACGATGCGGTTGTCGCGGTACGCGCCGCAGAGGTGTCGCTGGTCGTCGCGGTTCCAGCGACCCGGCGGCATGGCCGGGTCTTTCATCTGGGTGTAGGTCTGCGCTTTTGATTGTAGATGGCTCGGGAGTGATTGCATGAGTTGGAGACCGAGGGCCTCCTCGACGTGGAGGATGCGGGTACCGCTGTGGGGACCCGAATCAATTTCATTTGGCTCGGCGCCTGTGAACCATGGCGAGGCGACGATTTGGTTCTTGTAGAGGAAGACGTTGAGGCAGAGGTGGTGGCCGTAGAAGGACCAACCCCAGGGTCTTGTGGTGGAGGGGTTTCCGAAGAGGACGAAGTTGTAGGAGAACTCATTCATGACGCGCGGAGATTCGACGAGTTCACCGAGGAAGTGGTTTATGCGCATCGCTTTGAGGGCCTTGTCATAGCCCTCCGGCGAGAGGGTGGATTGAAGAATGGCGAGAATGGCGGAGCGTATTGAGCTGCTGACTTCGTCCAGGCGAAGGCCCTTGTTGCTGAGAAGGAACTCCGGGTTCGACCATGTCCGCCATTCCGGTGAATCGATATGATAGCAAAGAATTTCCTTCTGTTCGCTGCTGAGGAGTGAGAAGAGATGTGTTGTTGCGGCGACGATGTTGTCGATGGGGATTTGTTCGTCTTGGAGTTCGAATAGATTTGGGCGAACGTTGCCTGGAATTGTCAACTCATGCCCACAATGCTCACAATAAAATTGTTTCTATAAATACCATCAGTTGTTACGCCCTTGAAAGGCTCTTGGAGCAGATCCCTCCAGTGCATATAAAGGGCATGCAGCCATGGGGGAATCCGGCCGGTCTTGAAGGCTTCCGCATATTCGTGCGCATCCTGGGTGCGCATCACCTGGAAGCGGGGGATGCTTAGATCGGGTAGATATTCTCGGTACGACATTTCGGCTATTTAGAGAATTTGATACTCGAAGAACGGAGTGAAGTTGGGGGAAGTCCGGAGTGGTTTTACAGAACGGAACGACAGTTCTCCCCACAATCCCCACGTGGAGAGCGGCAAACGGAATATCCGAGTTGGAGTGAGATCAAGTTATATACCAATAATGCCACTATATACTAGACTATATCTTTAATTATGCTTAGCAATTTCGCTCTCCGTCCACTCCCAAAGCGCCTTCGCCATCTCCACATCCCCTTCGTACGGCGATACTCCCTTTGCTGCGATCGGAACATAGTATCCGCCATTGACCAGTCTCTCCCTTGGTGCCCCTGCAGCCCAGATCTGCGTCAAAGCTCCTGTGCGAGGACTACGAAAGAATTTCGTCATAAGGGTAACACTGAGGTTGTAGAAAATACCAGCCTGTTTAGAGTGCTGATATAGATCGGTCCCCACCGTCCCGGGATGGACAGAGACGGACAAAATCTCCGGATACCGCCGAGCTAACTCCGCGGCAAAGAGCACATTCGCTGCCTTGGACGCACCATACCGCGTTGGCCAGCCGTGGGCCATCAGGCCAGAAGTTGATGTTATAACATCGTATGATGGCGCGCTGTTCCCCGCTAGCGAGCTTAGTGCGATTACTCGGACATCCGGGGCGCGGGACACGGTTTGTCGGAGAGTGGGAAGGAGCAGCTTGGTGAGGAGAAAGTGGCCGATGTGGTTCGTCCCGACATGGATCTCATAGCCCTCTTCTGTAAGCGACGGCGGATTCCCCATTGTGCCGGCATTTAGAATCAATGTATCTAGGCGATCGCATTCGGAATGAAATTGCTCTGCGGCCGCGCGGATGGACGCGAAGGACGCCAGGTCTAAGGGGATGTGTCGGATGTCTGCGGGGTAAGGGAGGGCTTCCTGGATCGAGGCGATCGCATCTTGGGCTTTTGTCGCGGTTCGTGCTGCGAGGTATATACGTTCTGGGCGATGCCGGGCCAGTTGAAGGACTGTTTCTTTTCCGAGGCCAGTGTTTCCTAGAGTGTGGGAAGAAGCATGGTTAGGCGATGCGGGGAAGACTCTCTTCGGGTTTGGACCACTGACCTCCGGTGACAAAGATGACTTTTCCTGACTGATCTGGAGTATCACGCTCTGGATCGAAAGACGAGCCTATAAGACCCCCGGTGAACTCGTTGAGCGTGGGACCAACGCTGTGGTGAAAGTCCAAAGGGTGTCGAATCGCGTGCGAAGCGATGCCGCCGAGACCGACGACATCTTGGAAGGACTGGATGGGGTGAGACATTATAAGTGACCAAAGATAGGTAAGAATGTTAAATTTAAGGATAAGGATAGTATCCCAACGCCTCCTGGGGAAACGGTGGCGCCTGAATCGCCATGATTCAGGCGCGAGAGAAGTTGAGATGTCGATCCGCGGTTGCAGTGGGATCACGCCGCCCACCAAAACTTATCCCTTACAGCTACGTGATTTCTGAACGGTGACCAATGATCTATCTGCCCCCAAAGGTGCTATACACGTGGCATAAACCGGATTTTAGCCTTTAGATACCAAACCGATGATGTTCGGTTTAAAATTTACCCCAAGAGGCTATACAATTGTTTGTCTTCCGTGAACTGGCTGGCCGAGATCCCACACCTTATTCTAGAATGCCTTCGTCGCGACCTCTTCGATTTTGCCCCCGCTCATGAAATGGCCTCTCATGCGGTCACATCCTGCTTTAACACTTCTTCAACCATGTCTTGAAGTTCGAAGAGCGTTTCCCAAGTTTTCCGTGGCCCATGGTAGAAACTGACTTCCAGCTATACAAGGAGGATGCGCCACGAAACAGCTTCTTGTTCCACGCGAAACTGCAAGTTGCGCCTTCTGCAGTGTAAATTTGAAATTGCCACGCAAGATTTCAAGCGTTGATCTCGCTGGCATTCTTGTGAGAATAGCGGATCGCGATTTCCTGACCTCACTAGCTCCTGACTGACCAAACGCATAAACCTTGAACACAAAGCGATCACCCCTTGAGTTGCTGCGTAACTTGCACTTTGCCTAAACCATCTTCATTGTGCTAGCGGAAAGCTATGCCAGTCGTCCATCCAGTTACCTGTATTTGAAGGCCAAAGCTCTCGAAAGGCTTCCTCGTATTCGCGCAACTCAGTAGACTTGTTGACCTGCATTCTTCGCTTTCGACTCTTTGCTCCCAACTCTTGCACAAGGACTCTTTCTTCTTCAGGGCACATCGTAGAAACTCTAGAGCACTTCCACTGTCGTTTCATAACTTGAGAAATATCCAAAAAGCTCTCTGGAACATTCATCCCCAAACTAAGCCTTAAGCTTTCTATTGGAGACCCCTTGGCTATCAAAGCGAATATTCCCCGAGCTAATTCATGATCGAGCGCCATGTTGATAAGGATGTCCCGGTTATAGCGGCTTTCCACTTGCCAAGGGTATGCTCGGTTTGCAAATTTCATTGCATTATACACATCCAGTTGGAGCGATAACTGCCTGAGATGCGGTAGCTCCCCGAGCGCCTTATATATCGCTTGTTCTTCGTGGTCACCCGCGCTTCGCTGTATTTGAAGCCTCAGATCATAAAGCTTCGCGCAGTGTTGCCTTATTTCCCTAATTTGGGTGGGCGCGATGACAAACCGCGCGACTAGCCGGTCCTCTGAGGGATACAGTGAAAGTGTCCGTAGTGATTTGCCGTGGTGATCGAGGATGGCTTTAAAAGACTTCTTTAAGAAAGGACCGGACATATGGATGGCCTCCAGCGGCCGAAGACTCGCGACGAAGGCGCCTGCGGCTCGATCTAAGGGAGAAACGTCGTATTCGTTTCTGAAATTGAATATACCCAGTGATAGTGTTTTCAATGAGGCAAATTCGCAGGTTGCGGCTTTGCGAAGCATGTCTTTGCGGACCCTCCAAAGTTGTAGGCTGCGAAGGCGTGAGAAAATGACCGTCTTGTCCCACAGTTTGAAGCGGGTCAAATTGGCCGGATCCAAGCTTAGGCCCTCAAGCTGTCCATATCCTCCCAAGTCCTGTTCTCGGATGTCTTGAAGAAGGCGCTTTCGGGGCAGCAAGCCTTCTTTTGTCAGACCTCGAATCATCGGCCGGTACTTGAACCCGGGTCCGCTGTCAATTACATACAAATACTTCAAGCTCGGTGCGAGGCCCCGAGCCATCAGCCGTGCTGCCTCCTCGTTATGGTTCCGGTAGTCGTCATCGTATGCAACGGGTACAACAGCAGTAGATAGGCTGGAAGATGTCACGAGCGAGTAGTCGTACTCATCAACGTAATCATCTTCCTCTTCCTCTTCGTCCTCCACGTCATATCCGTCCCCTTGTTCTTCCTGTTCTTCCTCTGTTAAAAATGGAGGATCGAGAGATTTGATATGAAGCCGACATCGGGGTATCTGGAGATGCAGGGCCTTCAAAAGACACTCTGGCAGACGTCGTTCACACGCATACGCCAGGTCCTTGAGACCGGTCAACTTGGTCAATAACCTAGCCAGCGGCATCCAAGCGCTCTCATTCTGGTCCTCCTGTACACCAAGGTGATAGTAAGGGCCTCGGAGAATTTGGTCATATCTTTCCCCCGGATTCGTAAATTCATCTTCAGAGTCCTGCTCTGCGTATGAATTCTCCAGCAAAGCGGCAGGGGCAGATGTCTTCGCATTCTCCCAAAACGGAGCAACCCGGCCCTCGACGCTGAGTTGTCGCACAGAGCCAAATGCAGAATTTCGTGTCAGGATCCTGTGCCATGTTTTAACGTCATCCTCGAGGCCTTGACGCGTTTTGACTTTTAGGCGGATTTCTTGGAAGCGCGACTTGTTTGATGCTAATTGGCAGTGTTTGTTTGTTTGTGAGAATGCGTAGATGCTAGGTTTGTATTCGACTGCGACATAATCACAAATTAGACTGAGAGTCTCCAGAGGAAGTGTGTTGAGTGTGGTGGTGGGCATGTTGGAAGAAACAACGTTTGTTGATTGACAATGACGTTGCGGCACGTTCGCGATCAAACCCCGCTAGCATTCACTGCGTCTCGCATCTTCTCATCTCATCACCAACTCAATGTGCCAGAAATACGCCAGTACGCCAGTCAGCAGGACACGATTCCGAATCTGAGCTGGTTCAGGATGTCAAGTAGGACGGGGCCGGTCGCTGCCAGTCTAGACCATAAGGGACCGGCCTTCCTCGGCACCGGCCCGACTACTCCTCTATGACCTGGCAACCGTGGTGTGGATGCACCGCATCCAAGATAATAGCATTCTTCATCGAATTTCCTTAGATCTCGATGGCGTCCGTCAATAGTCGGGCTACCCGAACAATCCGGGTTTGAAAGGGTCCAGTGTTTTCACTCGCTGTGATTTTCCCATGACGCCATACAGACGTTTCCCTGGGCCACATATATATCCTCGAATTTGGACCTACAGAGTTTCGACAAATTTGATGCAGTTAGTCTGAAATACATTGGAAATGGTCTCCGCAATTGTAACTGGTGCTACAGGTACTTCTATCTTCCTTCACATTAGCTTCCTGCTAATTTTCGCAGGCATCACTGGCAGCGCGATTGTACACCACCTCAGCAAGGACCCCTCCTATAAAAAGGTGTACTCTGTTTCGAGGCGCGACCCAGGCTACCAAGTCTCCAAAATACAGCATGCCGCAGTTGATCTCCAAGGTTCCACAGATGACATGGCAAAGAATTTGTCTGGCATATCCGCCGAGTACGTCTATTTCTGCGCATACATGGCGCACGATGATCCAGAGGAACTATCCCGCATAAACGGAACGATGCTATCCAACTTCATCCAGGCACTTGAGAGCACAGGCGCAACTAAAAATCTAAAGCGGTTCGTTTTAACCTGCGGATTCAAACAATACGGCGTACACCTAGGGAACTGCAAGCAGCCATTCTCTGAAGACGATCCCCGTCTAGAGGGCAAAATGGGCGGCGAGACTTGGCCTCCTAATTTTTACTTTACCCAACAACGTATCCTCTCAGAAGCTGCAGCGCGCAGTACGGCCAAATGGGACTGGGTTGTCACCCTTCCTCAGGACGTTATTGGGTTCGCCCGGGGGAACTTCATGAACGAAGCCACTGCGCTTGGCCTTTACTGTACCGTTTCTAAAGTGCTACCTGGCTCTGAACTCCCCTTTCCGGGTTGCAAAGCCAACTACTTTGCCTTTAATACGTGGACCTCAGCAAATCTGCATGCACAATTCTGCCTTTGGGCCGCAGCAGCCCCCAAAGCCGGGAATAACATTTTCAATGTGACGAACGGCGACACGGAATCATGGCAGAATCTCTGGCCACGCCTTGCATCCCGTTTCGGATGTAAGATCCCTAATCCTATGTTCCCGAACGGCGGAAACCCGGACACAAAGGGGTATAAAGATTACGAATCATCCACGGTCAGAATGCCAAACAAGCACCCGCTATCCGCCCGCGCAGCAGATATCGGCGTATCGTCTGATCCATCAAAAGAAGAGCGGCCCACGCTATTTTCCCAAATTGATCCAGAGAAATGGGCTGCGCGGGCTGACGTGAATAATGCATGGGGGAAGGTCCGCGATAAGTACGGCCTTGACCAGACGGCATGGGACAAGGCCACCTGGGACTTTATTACCTTTGCCCTCGGAAGAGACTGGAGTTGTGTAGGAAGTATGAGCAAGGCCAGAAAACTGGGTTGGACCGGGTACGCGGATACTTGGGATGAATTGGTGGAGGTGTTTGAAGCCTTGGAGAGGGAAGGCATTCTTCCGCCTGCTGAGCGGTTGAAGGCTGATTTTTAAGATGTGGAAAATATTCAACTGAAATTAATTGAATCATATGTTGCAAGCCAAGTGCCCTGTGATGTACAACATGAGAGATGGACGATGACGTTGTTGTATAGTTGCCCTATTCGCCAATCAGCGGGCAGCATTTCCAAGCAGAGCTGGGCGGAGCTGCAAACAGAGCAAACATCCCCACAACCTCAAAATTCCACGATTAATCCAGGAACTCTGCTACCACAACACAAAGACAGCAAGGTAGATTTTTTGAGTCTCTTGCATGTTCCGGCAATTCCTCAAAATGGCCTCCGAATCCGTCAGCAAGAAGCCTCGCATTGACTCCCCGTCCATCGGGACTCACAAGTACACCTCCCTGCCCCTCTCTCGTCACCCCACCAGCCACTGTTCCATGATACTAACTGATCGATGTAGCGGCCACTTCCACGCTGATGAAGCCCTCGCTGTCTACCTTCTCCGCCTCCTCCCCGCCTACTCTCAGTCACCCCTAGTTCGCACCCGCGACCCCGCCCTCCTCGCAACTTGCCACACAGTCGTCGACGTCGGCGGCGAATACGACGCCTCCACAAACCGCTACGACCACCACCAGCGCACCTTCAACACCACATTCCCGGGGTACAAGACGAAGCTCTCCTCCGCAGGCCTAGTGTACATGCACTTCGGGCAAAACATCATCGCTAACCACGCCTCCCTCCCCACCGAGCACAGCAGCGTAAGCCTGATCTTCAACAAGCTGTACGCGGACTTCATCGAGGCGATTGACGCCAACGATAACGGTATCGCGGCGTACGATCCCGAGAGTATTGCGCAGGCCGGTATCGAGAAGAAGTTTAAGGATGGCGGCGTTACTATTGCAAGCATTGTCAATGACATGAACTACCCCACGCCCGAGGACGAGGCCGCGCAGCTCGACGAGGATGGTCTGTTTAACCAGGCGAGTCAGTTCGTGGGATCGGTTTTCTCTCGCAAGCTCCGCGGGGCGGTTTCGTCCTGGCTACCTGCCCGCGAAGCGGTGAAGAGTGCCTACGAGAGCCGGAAGGACGTTCACGGTAGCGGAAAGATTATGGTTCTCCCGCAGGGCGGGGTTCCGTGGAAGGAGCATCTGTACAACTTCGAGAAGGAGGCAAAGGCTGCTGGCGCTGGAGAGGAGGCCGAAGTGGCCTACGTTCTCTACCCCGAGAGTGCCACGGAGGGGTCCAAGTGGCGGGTCCAGGCTGTCTCCGTGAACGAGGGGAGCTTTGTCTCGAGGAAGCCTCTGCCCGAGAAGTGGCGTGGGGTTCGGGATGCAGATCTGGATGGTGTTCTTGCTTCTGAGAGTGGTGAGCCTGCCATCCCTGAGGGAGCGGTCTTTGTCCATGCGAGCGGGTTCATTGGTGGGCATAAGACTCGCGAGGGAGCGTATGCTATGGCTGTCAAAGGACTGCAGTAATCATTGCATAAAAGTTTCTTTTTAATCTAGCTAGCTAGACTATGGTAGGGAATCTAATCGGCGTAGGACCGAGTAAACCGTACCAATATTCTATATACATCAATCATTTCAATATACGTATTTACTGGTGTAGATACTCGTTAACAACACCTGCAAATGCCTTGGGCTGCTCAGCCATAGGCAAGTGCCCAGCACCAGGAACAACCTTGAGCTCCGCACCACCCTCAACCTTCAGGTCTGCGGCCATCTGCGCCATCGTCTTGGGCAACACACCATCACTGTCACCAGCCACAAACAGACCCTTCACGGTAGCCTTCTGCATGCGGTCGCGAACATCATAGGCACAAAGTGCCTGCATAGCCTTCTTAAACCCGGTCAAGCTGTTCGCACGCACAACGTCTGTAATTCTCGCAGGGACGTCAGGCTGCGTCTCGTACGACTGGGGCGTGAACCACCGCCGCACCGTAACCTCAGACAGCTCGTTGCCGATGATAGGTTCCTTGGTAGTTGCGTCAGTGGCGCCTTCGGCTTCCGCCATGGCAGCGCGGTCGTTCCACGCCTTCCTGTTTGTCTCGGGGGCGGAGCTGTTCGTGTCGCACGAGATGAATGTCTTTACGCGGGATGGGTGGAGCAGGGACGTGTTGAGGACTGTTACGCCGCCGAGACTCACGCCGATAAGGATAGCCTCGGGGATGCGTAGGGCGTCGAGGAGCGCGATGATATCACCGGCCAGAACGTCAATATTTACCGGCGTATCGCCGGCGGCAGCGGACCGACCGCGGGTGTTGTATCGGAGAACGCGGAACTTGCGATTGCGTTCGTCGGAGAGGAAGGTCTTCACGAATGAATCCCAAATGGTGTAGTCTACTAGAATGGAGTTGCTGAGGACGATAACTGGGGCTTCTGGGTTTGTAGATCCCTCGAGACGGTAGGGGAGGTCAACGCCGTCAGAGGTGGTGATGAACGATTCGACGGCGGGGTTGGCGGGGTCGGGGAGTGTGCGCGTGCGGCCATCGTTGGAGGACCAGGGGCCGATAGTGTCTGCGGATGCGAGAGAAGAGAGCTCGCGGGGCGCCGGGCCGAAGGTGTATGCCCAGTTGTAGACGCGGCGGGTCTTGGACGTGAGGGTTTCGGCGATGCGGTTGCGCCAGGGCGTATCCATGGCGGCCTTGTGCTCGGCTCCTCCAAGGCCATTCTGCGCTGCGAATTCGTGGAGGGCGACGAATTCCTTGCGAGCATTGGGATCAATGGAGGCCGTCGTAAAGAGCCGGCTGCGACGCCAGCCTGGTACGCGGGCAAGCATGGGAATGTGTTCTTCCTTGTACCAGCGCTTCAGGTCGTCTTCCTTGGCGGGGTCGGCGGGGACGGTGGAGGTATTGGAGATCAGGACGTTGCCGGCGACAGAGGTGTCGGGTTGGTCCTCGAGCGGCTGGAAGTCGGCGGCCTTTTCATCCTGGAGGAGGTCGTAGAGTTTGCGGTCCACAGCGATCTGGGCCATGGTCGCCTTCTCGCGCGGGGTCTTGATGCCATCCTCGCGAAGGGCCAAGTACGTCTCGCGCGTCAACTCGTCCATGTCAGTAATGTCGTACAGCGCCACCCATTCTGGATCGACATCGTCAACAGCTCTATACCGGAAGCCATTGGTGACGAAGGGCAGACGTAGACGCAGAGGGCCGTGTTCGGAGTTGTACCAGTCGTGGAACTGGGCAGCCGGAAGAGAGGGACGAGGCTGCATCGTCACGTACAGGAGGCCGGGAGTCGCCATTTTGAATAGTATGCAAGGACCGGGTATATCGTCAATTGAAAGAAAGTATGATTTGGGAAATAATGTTGCCCCTCCATGGCCCTTAATATTGAAGTCATCGGAAAGTGGTTGTGGCAACGACTGCCGACTCCTCAGCCGACCAAATTCCCGGATAAACGCTTACCATGCGGGGAACACTGCAGCATGCCACTATTCATGCTCCAATCTGGTTACTTCAAAAAGAGCCTAAAATTTAGAAAAATATATACATCGCTTGATTTGCCTACGCTAATATAACACTATCAATTGAGTTAATCCACACGGTCCAATTTCTGCACAACAACCGCAGTCGCAGCTCCACCGCCGTTGCAAATAGCAGCAACTCCATACTCGCCGGGCTGCAGCTGGTGCAACAGAGTCGTCAGAATACGAGAGCCTGAGCTACCAAGAGCATGGCCGAGAGAGATGGCACCACCAAGGGCGTTGACGGTTGCATTTTCGAGACCAAGAATCTGATGCGGTTAGCAATGATTCTACTGAGTTTATACAGGCGAGAGTAACAAACCTTCTTGTTGGCCTCAATAACAGCAGCGAATGCCTCGTTGAACTCCCAAACGGCAACCTGGTCCTTGGTGATACCAGCCCGCTCAAGGGCGATGGGAACAGCCTTGGCCGGAGCAACTGGGAAGTCAACCGGATCAACAGCAGCATCGGCTGAAGATACAATTCGAGCCAGAGCACGCTTTCCAGCGCCAAACTCGCAAGCAAGATCCCTGTTAGCCAGCACCAGAGCGGAGGCACCGTCGTTCATGGTCGAGGCATTGCCAGCAGTCACAGTGCCAGAGCCGTCTCTCAAGAATGCCGGCTTGAGGGTCTTCATCTTATCAGCACGGAGATTCTCATAACCCTCGTCACGCTCGACCACTGTCTCGCCCTTCTTGGACTTAACAGTCACAGGCGTGATCTCATCGGCAAACTTGTTCTCGTTCCATGCTTTCTGCGCACGTTCGTACGAGCTGATAGCATACGCATCCTGGGCCTCTCGAGAAATCTCAAATTTCTTCGCCGTGGTCTCAGCGCAGATTCCCATATGGAACTGATTGTAGACATCCCAGAGACCATCCTTGATAAGTCCATCCTCCAATTTGATTTCTCCAAAAGGAGGCAACTGGCTTGAACGGGGGAGGTAGTATGGCACCCGTGTCATGTTCTCCATTCCTCCAGCAATTTGGGCTTCAGCGAGGCCAAGCTGGATGTTCTGCGCTGCAAGCACGACGGCCTTGAGACCGGACGCGCAAACCTTGTTGACGGTCACCGATTCGACGTTCGGCGACAGTCCTGCAAAGATAGAGGCCTGGCGAGCCGGGGCCTGCCCGACTGAACCTTGGAGAACATTGCCCATGTACACGTCGGTGAGTTTCTCGACAGGGATGCTGGACTTTTCGACAGCGGACTTGATGGCGACGGCGCCAAGCTGGGGGGCGGATACCGAGGCGAACGAGCCGTTGAACTATAGTCGTTAATAAAGACGCAAAACACATAAAAAAGTAATAGCTACCTTCGCCGTAGGTGTACGGGACGCGCTCAGAATGTATGCATCCTGAATCTCCTTGAACGTCGGTCGAGCGGCGCTGAACTGTCTCCGCCACTGGTGAGAAGCGGGGAAGCTTGAGCGCTTGAGGAGGCGGGCAGTGAGCCCGGTTGTCGTTTGAATAGCCATATGGATTGAAGTCAACGGATACAGGGTATTATTCAAACAAAAGATGGCTTCCTCGATCGTCACGTAGATGAAGAAGAGATGTTGAAGAAGCTCGCGGAATTGATGATTCCCTTCCCCGGAAATGGCGCCGCCAATAACCGCCCCTCCCGCATCCTGGGCCGAGGCTGTTATCACATGACCAGGACAGAACTCCGAGAAGTGGTTATGTAAGTATGCGGTCACTGAATTAATTTAATAAACTAGATTGATCTCCTTGCTGGACGGAGTCTGTGTTGCGACGTCTATACCCCTTCGTAGGCTCAATTCGGCTATAATACGCATTGCGAGCCCTAGCCAGGATTTCTGCGCTTGAATTCGTTACCAGGGAAGCAGGCCGAGCTGTAAAACTTGGCTTCGTCGAGGTTGATTGATGCCACTTCGCAAATCCGATTTACCCAGCTTTATACCATCTTCTGCATATGCGCCTGCTAGGGTTTATCAGATCCAACCTCCGATAGCCAAATGCAAGGCGGAGGTTATTAACTTGTCAGATCATCAGCGAACGGCGCCTCCGTCGGAAGAGCGGAATACTTCCGACAGTTCATCGGACCTCCGACAGGGCAGGTCCACAGTCCGTCCACTCCATACTTGGATCGCCACTAAAATAGCAGATTTTGACCTTCTGGGCCAAAGATCCAGACGTCCACGTCAGCCAGTCAGAGCTGGACGAAAGAGAGCTAAGACTTCAATGCCAATAATGCGGCCCGTTTCCCTGGCCATCATCTGTAAGAGACTTGGGGTTGCGTCGGCACGTACTCCGACGCGTATACGGAGTAGTATTAGTGAGGCACCTAAGGCAGGAAAAAATTCCATTTATCACAACACCGTCGCTGGCGCTGTTGCATTTCGCCTGGTCGAGTAATCCTTCGCGCCTGAGTCATGGCCATATCTTTGTCTTGACTGCCCTGCTTTTAAAATTGTTTTCTTCCAGTTGGCTCTGATTTTTCGCCCTACATATCTTGTTGCAGTGGGCATGGCAGGCAATCGACAACAAGCAGCGGAGAAATCTCTGCATGACCAAACCAATATCCTACCTCGAGGCCAGCTCCTGGTGGTCTTTGCCGGTCTCGCAATTTCATTGTTCATCTCGTTCGTTGACCAAAACGGTATCTCTGTCACGCTGCCAACAGTCGCAGAGGATCTGGATGGGGAAAACACGATATCATGGGCCGGAACCTCTTCGTTAATCGCGAATACAATGTTCAGTGTGCTCTATGGGCGGCTGTCAGATATATTTGGCCGGAAGATTGTGTATCTGTGTGCATTGGCGCTTCTTTGCATCGCTGACCTGCTCTGCGGTCTGTCCCAGAATGCAGCCATGTTCTATGTCTTTCGTGGCCTGGCAGGCGTTGCAGGAGGCGGAATCGGCTCACTAGCTATGATTATTGTCTCGGATGTGGTCACACTCGAGCAACGGGGGAAATATCAGGGTATTCTTGGAGCCTCGCTAGGCCTCGCCAATGTCGTGGGCCCGTTCGTTGCGGCTGCGTTTATCCTCCGAACCACCTGGCGTGGGTTTTTCTGGATGCTTGCGCCACTGGCCGCTTGCTCGATCTTCGTTGGATACTTCCTTATCCCTGATTCTGCGCGCAAGGATAGTTTTCAGAAGAGCGTGAAGCGCATTGATTATTTCGGCATCATTGCTTCCTCCATTGGAATTATCTTCCTGTTGATTCCCATTTCAGGAGGTGGTTCGTACTTCGAGTGGGACTCTCCCATGGTCATAAGCATGCTCGTTATTGGAGGGTTGTCCCTTGTGGCATTTTTCTTCATCGAGTGGAAGGTTGCTGTATTGCCAATGCTGCCGAGTATGTTTGCCTATATGCAGTATCTTGCTACTTGTGACGCTAACGAATTCATAGTGGACTTCTTCAAAAACAAAGTCATCGTCGCGCTCTTCCTGCAGAGCTTCCTCCTAGGCGCAGTTTACCAGGCCTACCTCTATTACCTGCCGCTCTACTACCAAAACGCTCGGGGATGGTCTCCAATCGTCTCAGCAGCACTCACTGCCCCCATGGTATCCTGCCAGTCCGTATCATCTGTGCTTTCCGGTCAGTATATCTCGCGGCGGAAACGATACGGCGAAGTAATATGGTTTGGATTTGGCATATGGACGCTGTAGGCACCCAAATCAACGCTGGAATCAATCAACAAAGTGAGAATACTGACAAACAAAACCAGAGGCGCGGGCCTTATGCTGCTCTTCAAGGCGACAACTCACCCAGCCATAATCGCGGTCATAGTCGGTATAACAGGCATTGGAATCGGGTGCACTTTCCAGCCAACCCTCGTCGCCTTCCAGGCACACTGCACGAAGCGGCAGCGCGCCGTCGTAATCTCAGACCGGAACTTCTTCCGCTGCTTGGGGGGTGCATGCGGTCTTGCCGTCTCCGGTGCTGTCCTCCAGGCAACCATGCGCTCGAATCTCCCGCCGGGGTATGGGCATCTTTCGAACTCGACATATTCGTTGCCGGCCCAGTCATCGGTGCCTGCAGATGTATGGGGCGGAATTGTGAATGCGTATGTGCACGCGAGCAGGGCGGTATTTATTTTACAGGTTCCGTTGATTGGGGTTGCATTCTTGGCGTGTTTGTTCATTCGGGATCATGGGTTAGAGAGGCCGAAGGATCCTGCGGAGGAGGAGGAGGAGGCAGAGAAGCAGCAGGGCGGACATGATGGTGATGTGTCTGGGACTCCCGTTCAGATTTTGACGCCACTGCGACGCTCGATTGAGGTTGTGAGAGGAAATGGAAACGAGAATGTGAGAGAGCAGGTTTGATTTGAGGACTGGATGAAGGTGTTTGTTTTTGACTGCATTGCTTCTGCCTTTGAGGAATCCTTTTTCATTAGACCATCAGCACTTTTAGTTCACCGCGCATACATAGGTAGCATATGGCGTAAGTTAATAATTCCATTTTAGTAATATATCTAGTATATACTACAAAGTCCCTTTCCTAGCATTACAAGTTCTCACCTTAAGCAGCGTTCGGGAATCAGTAACTGCTTCCTTTGAGATGCTCTGTAGTGATCTTGCATTCTAACTTGTTCAGGAACCAGGCAGTCATGGTATCTTAAGACATAAGCCAAAGATATCCGCTATACCAGCTAGAACAGTAAGTCCACACGGAGAAGAAACATGACTCTCCATTCTATATAGATATTTCAGCACCCCCAGCACCCCCAGCACCGTATATGATAAGTATACTGACGATCTGGGAGACTCCAAACATAGAAACCCACGTTCTCTAGGAGCCGTAGGCTAATGACCCCACCATAGAACCGAAATGGAAGTGTATGTAATATGAACTGGATTTTTTTTTACGACAATATCAGTTGCTAGAGATTATAAAGAAGGACAGGCTCTCTGCATCTTCGAAAAAAAGCCTAGAAGGAACTGAACAGCACTGATGCTGCTGAAGGCATGCGAAGCGGCTGGGCTCGTCTCGGCTGCGCCCCATACGGTAATACCCGACACTGAGTGAGCCAGGAGTATACCAGCAGATGGTTTGCTACAAGGGACGTAGTACACATGATAAACTCACGATATTGTTACAAGTATATAACTAATCAGACTCGGCTTCCAGCGACTCGGAAAGATGTGTCACCCTCCAAGAATAATGCCACTTCAACCACCGCTGCGCCAGATCATCCCGTAGCTCTTCCCACGGCAGTTTGCTATGGGATGCCCATTCCACTCTCGTTCTTATAATAGAATGGGCAAAGGGGTTCTTTTGCCTGAAATACCATGACATGGCTGGGTCCAGCTGGACAGTGGCGTGTTGGATCAACAACGCCTGCGCTGCTGCCGTTTGTGCCTCGGCTTCTGCCGCAGCGCGCTCTGTCTCGTCAGGTGAAACAGCTGCAATTGCCCGACAGATTTGCATCTTTGGGTGAAAATAGAACCCACGGAGCCTAATGCGGTCGGGCGACTCCGCTGTGATGGGGAGATCGAAAAGGGATAAAGGATATGGCTCTCTAGTTTGGTAACGGACGTGGCCCTCGTGGAACATTTTTCGTACCCATCTTGCTCGGTTGAGGACTTTTGAGGACCTTTCTAGATAATCGAACTGGGTAAGCGAGGTTGTGAATATGTGTCTCATTTCGGTCACAACGCCGGTAACGAAACAGACTAGTCGAAAAAACTCCCACCAAAGACTTGCGTCATGGTCTGCCTCGCATGCTGATGCATATTCAAAAATGGACTGCCATGCAGGTATTTCAAACATGCTGCAGTCTGGCATTAGATACATTTCATCCAAGAGCTGTAAAACGTTAGTCAGTAGCTAAACAAAGCCCGTTGAACAAACTAGCATTCAAACGGGTCCTGCGAACTCACGATAGATGGCGCCACGCTTTTGAGAAGCATCCGGTCAAATGTCGTTTTATGGTTTTCAGGCCCTCTCAACTCAAGCAACCTTATTCCCCCGCGGTTATGAAGAACCCAATGATTTGATTCAGGCGGACTGATAAGCTAGCACCCCGTTATAACCAGCGCCCAAACGGAATTAAGACAGATTCTACCTCATAAAGTGTCAAGAGCCGCGTTGCGCAGTAAACATCAGCCTCCTTGCACAAGTTCTCATCAGTGATCGCATGCTGTAAACTTCTCAAGGCTTTTCCGTAGAGGGCAGATATCGTAGATGTCCTTGTCGTATTGGCAAACAAATTACCGGCCTGCGCAGCAAGGCAGTTCATGGCATCATCAAGACAAGGGCTGAAGCCATAACGACTAGGGAGGAAACTGAGGAACGAGGACGATCGTTGCTGGAGAAGGCTCGAAAGCAGAGTTGGTTCTTTCTGTAAAGGAAGAGCTGCCATTTTCCCTAAATCGACATCTGTAAAGCTTGCGAGATAGGTAATGTCAAAATTAAACTTCACCCTCAACGCCTCATACCCACTGAGTGAGGGCTGCGGGGCAATGGACTGATCAACGCTGTCATCGTCTTCTGTGGGGACTACATGCTTCACAGCGATTTCCCGGGGCACCAATGCTCTAGATCCTCCCTGGGTATCATTCTGGTCATGGCCCACAGTTTGCGTCCGCTGGTGTTTGCGGCCTGACCGTGCAGCCTGCCGTCTGACGAGAACTCTCGCATCTTCGTTCTGTGGGCCGCCGACAGGGCACTCAATAGTGTTGACGAAAACAAAAGCGGGTCCACCTTTGGCGCGAGATCTAGGTTTTCGGGAATGCGACTTTGGTTGCATCTGGTGCTCGGTTCGGCGTCGAAAGTTTGATCGGGGTGGTGGAGTTGGACGCCGTTATGGGCCGAATTTCCTCCACAGCTTGTCTCCAAAACGGCTTGGGATGATGGCGCTGACTAAACCACAACAGCGCCATCAGGCTGAGATGTTAGCTCTTCGACATCTCAGAACAGAAACTGTTGGTTTGAACGAGGACAATAGTGTGGGTACTGAGAGCTGGAGCCCTCTAGATTGTCCTACCTACCGAAGTGTTTAAGGCATAACTTTGTGTGTATGAGGCGAGCAATAAAGCCCAAGGCCGAAGACCTTTGACAAAAACAGAACAGAATTCTGGTTTCATGAGAACCGAAAGGCATCAGTCCCTCCTGAGAATCGACAATGTGATTCATAGTAGTGACCGTTAATTTTGTTTGGGATAGAGAGAGATTCGGAAGCCTGAAAAGGTTCGATAAAATAGGCGCAGTAGTTTCAACGACACGCCAAGATAATTTACAGGGAATTCAAAAGCAACAAAAAGGGTTGAAGATTCTGAAAGTCAGCTGAGACGACCTTTATCTATAAACGTTGTACCCAAAAACAAATGCGCCGCAATATCTGACCAACATAGGGGGCTGCCGGTGCACAAGGCTGAAAACGAAAGCCTGAGGAACGTCCAAAAGTGGAAAACGCTGGGCCAGCCAATGGTATCTTCAATGACCACAGCATTAACTCTTCCCCGGAAAAAGCGTCTTGACCAACCCGGCGAAAACACACCCTGAGGTGAAGGTCCAGGCTGTTGCCGCTCGCGACAAGCATAGAGCAGTTGCATATGCCGACAAACACGGTACACCCCAAATGCATGAGTTATGAAGGTAGTCCCGTCAGTTCGAATCTCGGGTTGGTGAACTCTCGAACTAACCGACTGCTATCTTCAGCGATCCTCGATGATCCATCCATCGACGCTGTTTATATCCCGCTTCCATCTAGCTTGCATTGCTAGTGGGTCTTGAAAGCACTAAACAAGGGAAAGCACGTTCTCGTGGAAACGCCTCTGGCTGTCAACGCTATTGAGGCCGTGGCTTTATGCCGGTCACCAATGCTTCAAAAGCCCAACGCTCCAATTCTGCTCGAGGCAATGCACCACCGTTTCCAACCATCATGGCAATACTTCCTTTCCTTGGTCGATCAGTCGAGCCTAGACCACGTGGTATGTATTGGCAAGCTGCCATCACATATCATCCCAAAGACCAGCGTTCAGCTTGGGTATGAGACCGGTGGTGGCAATCTACTCAACCTAGGGACATACGGGATGTGCGTCTTGCGGGAGATTATAGGTGCTGAACCAGAGGAATGCACCAAATGCGCCGCTCGAAGGACACCGCTGAATGAACTCTGTGATGAGACAGCTGGATCCACCTTTAGGTTCCCCCATGGCCCTGTTGGCGAGATGGTAACGGATATGCGTGCAAGCGTTTTCATCCTCCCGACATTCATAGCCACCGTTGTCCACAAAGAGGTGCCGGCTGAAGACTTCAAACTCTCCCGGGGTCAGATGAAGTTCCGCATTCGCAAAGCTACCCTGAACAATTCCCTGGTGGCGATATCGGAGATGAGTTTATCATCAAGAAGGTCGATGGAGAGACCAACGAAGTCATCAAACGATGGACAAAGAAAGAGTCTGGAAAGATATATACGTTCAAAGATGCTGGATGTGATCGGTCTGGAGAGCCATTTGGAGCCCCATGGCGCCATCAGCTCGAGCAGTTCGTCAACCGTGTTCGGGGTAGGGAGGGCTCTGGCCTCTGGTTCAACATTGAGGGCAGTCTGAAGCAGCTGAAAATGATTGGCATGGCATATGAGAAATCGGGATTAGCATTGAGGCCCATTGGAAACTTTCTCCTTCGGGATCCATCCGCATAAAAGAGGCTCTCTAGGTGTCCGTCGCTCCAATAATCAATAAAATCAGAGAATCAGTTTGCTCTCCCCCCCCAAAAACCACAGCTACACAAAGCAGCATAGACAAAAAGGGCAGTCTATAGAGATCCCCCACAAACAAAGCTTCCACTGCCCTGCGTTGGCGTACTCTTCGCTTATGCCCATTGCTTCACGCGCCAGTCCCTAACAAACGGTGTTCGCCTTCTCATTATATTTATCATCTCACTCCTTTCCACGCCTTTTCCTTTTCCTCCTTCCATTCTTCCTACTCTAGAAGCGGTCACCGATTTTTGAGCCCTCTAAGAACATCATCAGAGAAACACTTGCACCCTCAAACCCACCCACGATGTTTGATATTACCTGTACCGTCTGCGCTGAAAAAGAGTCCAACGACACCACCTTCGTGTGTTGTGCAAGATGCAAGACCCAGTATTACTGCTCTCGCAAGTGCCTGGAGTCAAACTGGGAAAGCCACAAGAGAACCTGCTGCGAGAACTCCGATTCTAGTTACGACTCATTCAACTCTTTGGGCAATGGCCTCTGCGCTTCAATGCATTCCCCTTACCGAAGGCTCCTCAACCGCACCTGGTTGCATGACCGCCCCAAAGAGGAGGTCTACAAACTCCTCATTGATGCCTATCGTCTTTACCGCGACGACAGGTCTGTGCTCACTAGACAAGTCAGCCCGGACGGTATCTACAGAGGGGTTTTTGACAGCCGTGATGAGTTTTGTCGATTCCTGAACCTTGCGGAAAGTAGACATGGCCTGCTTCCTAGCTGGTGGTCGTACCAAAACACCGGCGAGTGTCTTTCCAGAGGGATGTGTGACGATTGGAGTTGCTTGGCTGTCCGCGTCAACTATTCGGGAATTATTGAGCACTATAAAGATACTACATTCGCGTCTCAGCTGAAGGTTATTGCTCGTCAAATCTACGGAGATATGGGGAAGGGCGTTTTAGGGGCGCTTGTGGAGCGGTTCAAGGCTCTGGAAGAGGAGCTCATGGGCCGGGAGAAACGGTTCAAGGCCCCGGAGCAATCAAAGGACCTGGAGGAAGAGCTCGAGGGCTGGGAACGACGGCTAAACGCCCTGGAGGAGCGTTTCAAACGCCTGGTGAAGCAGGGTATGGACCCCGAGGCGTTGAATAAACTGAAGGAGCTGTTCGGGGACCTGAGTTTGTGATGTGCAGATGGAACATGGTCCAAGCAGGCAGGCAGTGAGCATGTAAAGGCTCTTGGTTAGGTCTGTACCGCTCATTCTATTGCCAAGTCAGATGGTAAGTCATCCATGCTACAAAAAACGCTGAAGTGCGCTGATCATATGTTTAATATTCAGTCTCCTTTGACCATTTGGGCGAGCTACAATGCAAGGATAAGGACTTTCCTTTGCCACAATTCTATACTTTACTCTTACAAACGGCCACAGCATCATGGTAAACTGGTTCAAGTTGTACCACCATAGCTTACTTCTATCATGTACCTTCAAATATGTTGTTTTACTCCGCATAATAAGTAGAATGTGAGTTTAATTTGCATGTAAATACACTGTCCGTAGCTTTAAGCTTGGATGGCACACATCCCAATGCAGCCCTAAGCGAAGGCCACAATATCTCCTTCACCCAAGTATCACAATCCTTGCACGTAATGAAATGCACGCTGCTACGACCTCGATTTCGTGATCCCTGTCAAAACTCCACCATGTCAATTTTAACTATATACACCTTCCAGAAAGATTCGCCCCTCAAACCCAAGTTCATCCCCTCCAAAAGTCCCTCAACCTCCAGCACTCGAGCACCAAGCTCTCAGCGGCTCCCAAGTCTCTGAATTTGATTACACGCCAGCTTGGCAACCTCTGATCCAACTGGCCTCTCTTAAAAATCCCTCTTACATTCCTCCCAGACAACCGCGCAACCTTTTCCGGACTCGGATCGGCCGCCCAATATCGGCAACGTTCTGGTTTACATCGAGTTGCTCAGCCTTGAGACTGTGTCTATTCACAGCAAAATACCAATTACGACTGTCGACCGCCATGAGGATGAGCACGCGGGCGCCTGGGCAGCCATGCCGGTTAACTGTCGAGAGGGTCATGGCGTGTGACTCTTGAACTCCGTTCAATCCCAAGTGCTTTGTTGAGCTCAGTGCAAATGACATGGTTTTTTTCTGTATTATTTTGACCAGGACTTACAGTTTTATTTGATCTTTTGAAGGTGCCACATGCTAACTGCTGCGGTGCGAAAGCTATGTCGCCTCCTTTTGCTTGTGGTCTTCTGCTGCCATTTCCATCTCCCTTGCTCATTTCTTCGCTGCGCTCTTGCCATCTACAATGCCTAAATCCATCATTACATCAGGACTGGAATTGCCATTCATTATCCCAAACCATTCCTGTTCACTCCTCTTCTCGTCGGTACTCCGTCAACTAAAATTGTCGGAATTTTGGAATTCGGATTCCGATTTATCATTGGCAGCACCTCTCTGGCTCCAGCGCCAGCAATAAAGACCTCGCCCAGCTTCTCAAATGCCTAAAATTACGAAGAAATCTACAGTTCGGGGTCTCAACATCATCGAGAGACTTCCACGCGAAGTCTTCCACATGATGGCTCACAATGTTAGTTCTCCATGCACCAGCGCCAAAGATAACGCTGACCCTAGGAAGCTGTATTGTTCAAAGGACCGTGCACGCCTCTCCCGGGTTTCCAAGCGAGTGCACCAACTCATGGTTCCCCTGTTGTACGAGAAGGTCATCGTCTGGGCTCGAGAAAACGACTTGCGAAAACCGGCTATACCCGAAACAAAAACATATCTCAAAAGAGACGGGACCAGGATCAGCTTCGAAAGCTTTAAGTACGTCAAGGACCTACAGTTTGTTGCGCCGGTTAAGTTCTTGCGACGAAACAGATGCGGTAATGACGCAGCAAAAAATTCCCTCCATGGCGCATCGCATAACAGGGCTCAGCAAAATTTGGCTAAACATGTTCTCGGTGGATTTGGAAATCTTGGCAAGGACTCTCTGCGGAGCTTTTCGTTGGTGTTCATATCATGACTGAGCGGAGTGGTTGCTGACCAGTTCCAGATGGAATCTAGGATGCTGTATTCCCGATGAGGTACTTGGCGCCTCAGGATACATACCATCAAATCAATGCTCTATCCAGTCCATATCGTTACTGACCGACGGTACATGCGAGCGAGCAGTGGGAGTAGCGGGGCTTCCCAAATTGAGGCAGCTACGCTTCCTAACCTGGAAAGGCATGTGTCCAGGAAATATGGACATTCTTCTGGAAGCTATGAAAGCAAACTCGGCTCATCTTGTCTACCTTGACCTTGATGCAGTCTACAATCAGTCTCTGGAATTGGACAATCGCCTTCAATTTCACGAGTTCAGGGGCAGTCTTTCCGCACTGGCAGTGCTCAAATTTGACAGCCTACGCCATCTATCACTGTTCAACATCCCGCTCGCATCGACTGTAGACGAAGCCATGGCGATCGCCCCCGTTTTCGAACAGCTGGAGTCCCTGAAATTGCTACACTGCCCCGGCTCTCCACGGCTGCTAACAGGGCTCGCAAAATCAGATCGAGTTTTCAAACTTCGATCTTTTGAGTTTGCGGCTAACATACCTGAAGCCCTAACCACTATAGGGCATCCGATCGAGGCATTTCTAAGCTCGTGCAAAGGCCCTGAACGACTATTTATTTCGACAAATCTACCCATCTATCTCCCGGCGTTCTTGTCCCTATTTTCAGGTTCGATGAAGCAGCTGGTTCATCACCCCCAACTGGGAGTACCACCCCAGGATTCCCACCCAAGTTGGTGGGACCTTATCGACTGTGGGCTCAGAAAAGCGGCGTTGGAAGGCGTTGGGCTTTTTGCTAGTCCCGATTCCTTGGTAAGCCCTAATCGGGATATATTCGCCTTTACTCCTTCCTAACACGAGCCGATTAATCATCTTTAGAAAGCAGAATTACAGCCCATGGCTGCAAAGCACACTTTCAAGCTTCTACATTTCCGCTTCACTGGGCGTTATCAGCAACCCGGCGAGGAGACCTTGGATCCATACCTAAACCGCATTCGTGACATTTACGCCGCTAATGATGCTAATGACAACGAGCCACGGCCTATATATGAACAGCTACTTCGCTTCGCAGAATGGGCGTTTGGCGCAACCGGTCTTCCTAATTTGCGTGTCATCGCTTGTGGTGACTTCTCCCATGGTGAGCGTTATGAATGGACACAGGTTGTCCTTTGCCGTGATTCATCAGGGACAATGCAACATTCGCAGCCTCAATTATTTCGAATCTTAACACGAGACGAATATGAACCAGTCTTGGGACAGATAGACGGAGTCTGGGAAATTTTGAATGCCTGTGCGACGGAGCCCACCTTCTTTCAGAACGGGGTACTTGGCCCTTCTGGTATTAATTTGAAATCAGACACCACTGTTAAGAGCGTGGGTGAGATGTCGGGTGATGGTACAGTGACGCGTAAGGACAGCGCAGATGCTATTATGGAGGGTTATCCTATTTAGTAGAGCACCGTCAGCTTATAGATCTGCTTGTGCGAAAAATTAAATACGGTGAAGCTTATTACTCCGTAGACTGTGTTTGTCTCGTGTACTCCGTATGTTGTTGGTCAAGTTGCTAATCGCCCACCGCCTTCCCAAAACGCGGGTTTGTTTGTGTACAACTGCAATTAGTTGACCGCCTTCGTTTCGTTCCCCCACCAGGAGGGCCAAAACGAAAACCATTCTCCCTCAATTGAACAGGAATTCCCCGACTCGACCGACCAGGTAAGTAAATTCAGCTATCGTCGGATATCGTTAGCCCTTGATTGGGATTTGGGTCTCTCCCCTTGCTCGCCCCGCTCGATATACCCCCATCCCTCGCAGACCCCATCGAACCCTGTCCTCCGCGGCGGTTGTTTTTCTGCGCCTTTGTCCCCGGGCAACATCACGGCCTTCATTGTTGCCGTGCAGTCGAACTTGTGACTTGTGTCCTGCACCCCACGACGCTGGTGGACTCTGCCTCACGTCGCACTGGTTCCAATTCCATCGGAGCTCGGCAAAATACGATCGTACCGCGTCATTTTGATAAGTAGCGGCTGTTAAGTGATCAACATGGAGAATTATCAGAAGATTGAGAAAATCGGCGAGGGTACGTGACAACTTCAACCTGTTGCGGCTCTAGCACTGGCCTATATGGGCATCGGTCGTTTTCTACCCAATGCATCATTTGTGCTGACTGCTGTGCGCCTCTAGGAACCTACGGTGTCGTTTACAAGGCTCGTGAACTCACTCACCCGAACCGCATTGTTGCATTGAAGAAGATCCGACTCGAAGCTGAAGATGAAGGCGTACCAAGCACTGCGATCCGCGAGATCTCTCTGCTTAAGGAAATGAACGACCCGAACATTGTTCGACTGCTCAACATCGTCCATGCAGATGGGCACAAACTGTATCTTGTTTTCGAATTCCTTGACCTCGATCTCAAGAAGTACATGGAAGCACTGCCGGTTAGTGAGGGTGGACGCGGCAGGGCTTTGCCAGACGGTTCCTCTCTCAGCAGAAACTTGGGCCTGGGAGATGCGATGGTCAAGAAGTTCATGGCACAATTGATTGAGGGTATCCGTTACTGTCACAGCCACAGAGTCCTACACCGTGATTTGAAGCCTCAAAACCTCCTGATCGACCGTGATGGTAACCTGAAACTGGCCGATTTTGGACTGGCAAGGGCATTCGGTGTTCCCTTGAGAACCTACACACACGAGGTATTTCCCGCTGTTTCATGATAGTAGGAGTCGGTCATTAACGCTCTCCCTAGGTGGTGACGCTATGGTATCGATCCCCTGAGATTCTTCTAGGTGGTCGCCAGTACTCCACCGGTGTGGACATGTGGTCTTGCGGTGCCATTTTTGCTGAAATGTGTACTCGCAAGCCGCTGTTCCCTGGAGATTCCGAAATCGATGAGATCTTCAAGATCTTCCGGTATGATCGCTTTTCCCGGTTCAGCACACAAATACAATCTAATCTTCAATCCTTAGACTACTCGGTACTCCCGATGAGGCCCTCTGGCCAGGAGTTACCTCCTTCCCTGATTACAAACCAACCTTCCCCAAGTGGAAGCGTGAAGAAACACACAACCTAGTTCCTGGCCTCGAAGAGGATGGTCTTGACCTCCTGGAGGCCCTGCTCGAATATGACCCAGCCCGTCGCCTCTCAGCCAAACAGGCTTGCATGCACCCCTACTTTCAGCACGGCAGTTCGTACTATTCTGGTCGCACCAGACGCAACGGCTTTCACTGAATGAATGACTCATGAGTTTCGTTTATATGTAATCTACGTTCGTATACCAATGGCTGTGGCCGACAGGGGTTGAACCGGGATTCTTGCAGGTGGTGACGATGCGGCTGACGTTAATTCTTGGGCCGACCGGCTTCACCCCTTAATCCCGGCGTCCTGTTACACTGTACCGTGCCTTGTTTGTTTGCTCTCTCTTTTATTTCTTTTGTTCGGGGGCGTTCGTTATGGAGTGACTTGGCAGGAAAGAAATTAGGCTATGGATATTCCAAGGACTTTATTTTTTCTTTTCAGGTGTACCTATTTACTGCAGTGCATACCCATTTCAACTAAGTTCGTAAGCAGCGAGGGAAGTGACAGAGGAGTGGCGGAGAATGATGGGAACTGATTAGATGCGTCCATATTGCCCAGGGCCACCTGCACTCCTGCAGTCTGCGGTCCGACATGGAGGGCCTTTTTTTGTCTTTTCGCCAGTGCGGCAGTGACTCCATCTCGGCACGTGTGTCCACTGTCTGGCCCCTCCCGCTCCGCCCACTCCTGGTTCCAAGGTTCTACTACTTCCATCACTCAACCACAAGTTGTCGACATCACGCATTATCTAGCAGCACTGACGTCCGCTCCTTGTATTGATCGATGGGACCTCCAAGCGACTCTAACGCTCCTTTGACATGATGCGAGGGAGGGAAACGGCTCGGGCAACGCCGGCCTCGCGACCTTCTCGCATTCAGCGCGTGATTATTGGCTGACGCCCGTTCAGCCCTGCCAAACCCGTCCAGCCTTCAGCTCGACCCCCGGCACAGCCTCAGGCGACTAACAATCTTCAGGCAAGGTCTTCACGAAGTTTGCGCTAAATCATGCGAGTTTAACAATTTGGGAAACTCTCCTCCGGCTGGGAACCAGTCAACGTCTCAATTGCGAACGCCTCAATCGCTGGCTGCGTCCGTCATCCGGGCACAGTGAACTCGTGTCTTCCTTTCGGCGACCAGTCAGGTCGTCTGTCCCCTCATGCAGTCCGACCTTGGAGACGCAATTATCCAGCCTTTGGCCAGATTCCCGGCTCACAGAGTTTTGGCCCCTTGGTCTCCGAGACACCACAGCCCGTCAGCGTGGTTCTAATGGGAAAATACAGGGTTGGTTTCTAAGAATTCGACGTATTCGTGTTTAATAATTGCAACCGTGAGGTGCTATTTTTTCTCACCCATGCTCAGCCCCGGCTGATCAACGTGGGTTCCTTAGCGGGCCATAGGCTCGTCAAGCCAAGCATCGTCTGCATCTGAAACACCGAGCGACCTGCCTGTCGGTTGTCCAGTCCGCGCTGAGAGTCCAGAATTTAGTCAGTCATGCCGATTGGCTGGCCGTGATATTGGATTTCTGAGTAGATCGATGTCCGCTCGAACCACTTTTACTCAGCCGCCAAAGCATGCGGGGCTGCAACGGGCGATACCAGCTTATTTGAGAACGGAGCTCACGCTGTTCGTCTTCGTTTCTCTACCAACAATTTTCCCAACTTTTTTCTCTCTCTTATCCTGAACTCCAATATTCTTTGTTCCATAGCGACATCTACTAGTTCCTTCTCGTGTTCATCTGCCCTTCGCAACCATGGCGAATTTGGATGTTGAAGATGATTATCCAGACATGGTCTTCACTCCGCCGCTGTCGTCTCGCTCCGGTAGCAGAATGCGACCTAGACAGCCACCTCAGGAAAACTTGAAGCAATTCTGGGAGCAGTTCAATTCCAGGTTCCCAGGTAAAGTGTACACTGTTCTGCCAGACAACCCGTATGCTCGTTCCAAGGCCGCGCGGATTCCCAAGGGGGTCGTCAAGGCGCAAGGTGCGGGGAAGTCCTATGAACAAGCTATCAAAGAATGCTACCGGGCCGTCGAGCGAATCGCAAAAGAATGCAGGCGTCTCAATCAGCGATACACCGATCCGCATTTCGATATCGAGATGGACCTCAAAAATGGGCCGCGAAACTGCTTGAACGGCCTTGACAACGATAATATGTATATGCATCCTAAGGGTGTGAAGAGGGTTACTGTAAGCTGTCACACATTACAGACGTAAACGACAAAGTTAACAGGCCATCCGCGATTTTAGGAGATTTTTGAAAAGCCTCAATTCTATGTTAATGGGCCGACCGCTTCGGATGTACGCCAAGGGCGTGACGGCGACTGTTGGTTCATGGCTGCGCTTTGCACCATGGGAAATAAAGAGGAATTGATACACAAGATCTGTGTTCATCGAGATGAGCAGGTCGGGGTCTATGGTTTTGTATTCTACAGAGGTGAGTGAAGGTTACCAGAAGCAGTCGGTACAGTTATCTAATATGATTTTTAGACGGCGACTGGCAGCAATGTATTGTGGATGACAAGCTCTACCTACGCGCCGCTGACTACGACGAGTCGGTCGATGAACGACCCATATGGGACGACATTAACCGAAAGGACGCCGAGGAGGAATACCGCAAAGTTTTCCAAACGGGTTCGCGGGCACTTTACTTCGCTCAATGCGTTGATGAAAATGAGACCTGGCTTCCTTTACTGGAGAAGGCGTATGCCAAGGCGCATGGTGACTATTCAGCCATTGAGGGTGGCTTCGTTGGGTAAATCTTCCTCGTGAATTAATTATAACTTCGCTAATCTTTTTCTAGTGAGGCAGTTGAAGACTTGACTGGCGGTGTCACGTCTGATATTCTTACGAACAATATCCTAGACAAGGATAGGTTCTGGAATGAGGAGCTCATGCAGGTCAACAAGGAGTTCTTGTTTGGCTGCGGCACGGGCCTGTACTCGGATTGGCTTACCCCGAATCATCCCAGCCCTCCAAAGGACAGGAAGGGTATTTCAGAAAATCACTCCTACTCAATCATGGATGTCAGGGAGATTGACGGAGTGCGCTTGGTGAAGTTACGGTATGGAAAACCAAGAATTTACCCTAGTCAGCTTCGCTAACAATAACTTATCAGGAATCCATGGGGAAAGAAAGAATGGAGTGGCCCATGGAGCGATGGCTCCGAGCAATGGACACCTCAGTGGATGGAGAAGCTTGACCACAAGTTTGGTAACGATGGTGTACGTCTCGCTGCCCTGAGAGTGCTTATTTGTACTGACTCTGAGATTACAGTTCTTCTGGATATCATACGATGACCTGCTGAAGAAGTATCAACACTTCGATCGAACACGTCTGTTTGGACCGGAATGGACAATTACGCAACAGTGGACGAGCCTGAATGTTCCTTGGTCCGCAGACTACCATACTACCAAATTCAAGCTGAAAGTGACGAAGCCAGGCCCCGTTATTCTCGTTCTATCCCAGGTTAGTCTCAATTCTGCACTACGCTTCAAGCATAGCTAACATCGAAAAAGCTGGACACACGCTACTTCAAGGGCCTCATCGGGGAATATAACTTTGTCTTGAAATTCCGCCTTCAGCGGGAGGGTGAAAACGACTATATTGTACGAAGTGTCAACAACTGCCTTATTTCTCGGTCCACCAATGCAGAAGTCGATCTGGAACCTGGAACCTATCACATCCTCATGAAAATTACGGCCTATCGTCAGCATGATGCTGTATCTACGGAGGACGCTGTCAGAGAATTAGCACCTACGCGACGTGAGAAGCTGGTGCAAATTGGCCTCTCCTATGACCTAGCCCACGCCAAGGGTATTGTCATTGAAACTGAAGCGGAAAGGGAAGAACGTGAGGAGCGCGAACGCCAACGAAAGGCAGCAGAACGAAAGAGACTGCGCGACGAGACAAAGAAGAGGCTGCAACGCGAGTGGATTCGCGAACAAAAGATAATGGCTCGCAGAATGAGAGCTGAGGAGCGACTGGCCGCAAAAGCGTCCAGGCTCCATATAAACGGCAAGAGCCCGGAGCCTGAAACCGAGCGCGTACTTGAGGACAGTCCCGTGGAGTCACCATTGGATTTGAACGGTCACACAAACGGCGTTGACGCCAAGCCGGTGAAGAATGGCTCGGTCCCGAGCATCAAATTCGATGAAACTCATGCACTACCTACACCCAGCTCTTCACGCGATACATTCTCCATGCATACCAGTCGCCATCGCTCAACGAATTCCATCAGCCGTCAGCGCCGCCACACCCGCAACCGTGACGCTGAGCTGCTGGAAGGGTTCGAGTTTGACTCGGAGATCGACATGCCCCCTGAAGAGCCCGTGACAAGAGCTCCCAGTACGCAAACGTCATTCTGCGATGATCTCGCTTCCCAAACTGACCCGTGGAACGCGGTCTGTGTGGTTGGGATGCGGGTGTACTCGAAAGACGAAATGCTGTCACTTGAGGTCGTCCGTCCTGTCCCGGAGTTTGAGCCCGAGGCAGCGCTTGACATGGATGATCCAGCAGTCAGTGCAACTTCAGAGAAGGGATCGCGACTATTTGCTATGCAGTTCGAGTGAATGTGCCATATTGCTATATTATTTACTATGGCTTGTTTAGAGCGCTATGTATAGGCCTGGTTTTCCTGTTGTCTTGCGTTTTGGCGTCCAAAATTTACATATAGCGTGTAACACTCTCCTATTTAATTTGAAAGCCGATACACATTTTCAATATACAATTCTTTGATTCAAACCCAACATCTTTCCATTTTGCAAAAATATAGTCCGTACGGAGTAGAGAGCTATGGCTGTGCTAGGGATAATGTGGCTAATACTTCCTAAAGCAGCTTAGCGCCTATCCATTTCACTACTCATACCGTAGTCTCATGCTATTTACCTGCGCCTCGGCTCCTTCAACCATCTGGCCCAGCACCATGACGATACGGTGATATGCGACATTTAGGTCCATCAATGCTTATATCACTTCGGCGCGTGCGGCTTTGCAGAGTCTCTCAAGTAACATATCGGATACCTCACGTCGCACCGAGTCTCCGTTGCCACCAATTCTTTGGGTCTGCGAGGTTCGCGTCCTCGTACACTCGGGATGTCTACAAAGTCCCTGTTGGAGGAAATGGATATGTTCCCCTGAGGTATATATTATTCCCTCTTCATAATAGTCAGCATAATGATGATACTAACTATTGACAGTGTGGTTCAACCAAAGCCTGTGAATTTGGCGACTGCGAATGTAATTATTCGGCTTCCACAAGGGCCACTATTCCAGAGTTTGCCGACAATTGAAACTGGGAATGATTCATCTGTCCCGGCCTTGGTTAATGAATCGAAGAATGTCCCGTTCCGCCATAACACGGACAACATTGTTGCCGCAAGGGTGCTGGCGGACGTGACGTCTTCTATTGTGGTTACCATCGATTACCGTTTGGGTGAAATACCATATGACGAGGACCAGGTTCCGCTACAATTAAGAGTCGGCGATAACACACAACCAAGGAATTTATATTACCACTACCCGACACCGGTTCATGATACACTAGCTGGATTCGACTGGGTCATGCAGAATCTCCAACCAAAGCGCATCGGCCTCTTCGGCACACATATCGGAGGCTCTCTAGCCCTTATGCTAGCGCTCACGGAACCTCGCTCTGTTCATTCAATGGCTGCCCTAGACCCTGTTTGCGATTGGACTTCCTTAGATGAATATTGCACCGCATCTCGTGACGCCTCCAGGAGACGACAGGTGCCAAAAGATTTGGTTCCCCTACTGGAAGCTCGGGAGAGACTTTTCGCGACACAGGAACGATACTTTGATTCGTTTGCCTCACCGATGCTGTTCCTCCGCTCGCCTGGTAAGTATGTTCCAAAGGCGTTTCCGAAATACCTTACCGGGCCCGAGCATCCTATCCCTGTTCGGGTGTCGAATGAGCATGACGAAGAACCCGGCGATTTATGGGACGCATATATCCCAGATGACCATCTTTACGATAAGCTAGAAGAGTTGAACGTCCAGCACCCAAATCATGACAATAACCATCTAGTTCGTCGCCGCAAAGCCCTCTCCCGATGGCCTCCATACGGGCTGGATTACGGCTCCAGTGGACCACCTGGTAGGTATAGCCGCCAACCTGTCGAACGCCTCGAAGTTTCCCTGCCCTGGGTCCGTCTTTTCACCCATCAACATTCCAAACAGAGCACAAACGAGCCCACAGACTCAGTACCGGAGAGCGAATCCGCTGATCATCCCGACCATAAACATCCGAAACGCAGACGAAACCAAAACAACACGGTCCTCTCCAATCAGGCTGCTGATATGGTAGACGTCATGCGCCGGGCATGCTTCTGGGGGAGGGAAAGTGGGTTCGGCAAAGATCGAGTCACCCTTTCCCCTATCTCTGTTCCTCGGGAATCTGAAAAGTCCAATATCGAGCTAGGGTCCGAGTCTAACGAAATACTCTTCCACGCCGGTAGATGGCTTGCGGAAGTTCTCGATTCAGATTCAGATAGCACTTCGTGATACCCTATATTAATACAATAGATATGTGCTCCTTATACAGGCATTTGTGTAGTAAACCATCCATGCCACTCGTCTCCAAGGATTTCCTCCCTTTGAACACTACACTATAACGGACACCAGTGGGTCAATTAAAAAATACTAAAATCAATTACCTGCTCTATCATCTAAAGCCTACTCATAGTGTACGTAATCAACGACGTAGTATCAACAATCTTCACCTTGTCCCAGGAGGTCGCCCAAATCATGGGTCCCTTTACTGCCTACTCGAACCAGCATGCGATGAGGTCAACAGGTGAATAACTAGATTCCAATTAGATTCCGGTTCAGCTCTGCAGCATAAACATAAGCCCAGGGTTGTTAACTCACAGTACGGGACATCCCCCATTTCGGCCCCAAAACGCGCGGACTCACGCAGGCCAGCCCCGGTCCACAACGCAGCCCGCTGCAGCGGCGAGTATTTGTAGCTCTCTTCTACACGGACCTTCTCGCCTGCCTTGATGAGGATCTGGCCGTATTGCACATCCCTCTTGGGAACGTAAAACGCCTGGTGCCGGCCTTCGGACTTGTCGTAGGCGCCCACTGGGGTTGGTATAGTTAGCTAACAAGGCCGTGGCTTAAATCAACTCGTTCAGTGGTGCAAGAAATGTTGTATCGTACCGTATTCCCAGTCTTCAGCCTTGAAGACCTCTTCTCCTAGGATTCTGTTGGCGTGCACCAACCCGTTCAGGATAAATCGTCTAGTTGTGCCGCGCTCGTCATTGTATGCTTTGTACCTGGTATACCAAAAAATCGAGAGTTTAGTTTTTATTCGTGGATCATAAACATGGGGCCATGACCATCTATCCATAGTTGGAGAGGGAGAGAAGATGCATACACCCTAGAAGAATCCTGACACCCATCAAGTCCGATAAGCAAACAATCGCGGCCTGGAATAAGGATCTTGGAGAAATGCTCCAGGAAGCTACTTGCGTCGGCACGGCCAAAGTTTCCGATGGATGAGCCCAAGCTCATGATGCACTTGGGGGTCGACGAGTTCTCGGAGCGTTTAAGCCAGGTGAGGCCGTCGTCGTACGTACCTTTGGAGAGAATTAGCTCTTCGCGTAAATGAAATATTTATACCAGTGGGACATACCATGCAGCCCGACAGCCGAGACATGCCTATATTCAGGAAGAGCAGATAGAGTGCGCTGCAGTTCCGGGAGAGAGAGATCGAGAGCGAAGAAACGGCATGGTCGGGCGAGTCTCTCAAAGGCGTTGAGAAGGATACAAGTCTTACGCAGGTTACTGTGAAATATATCGTCAGTTTCTTGTTACGATAAACGATTGGCATAGATGAGGAAAGGAAAGCACCCGCTCCCCAGTTCGACGAGCATGGAATTTGGCTGGATCCGGCGCACGATGTCGATGGCGCAAGTCTCCAGGACCTCGATTTCGACATTGGTCAGGTAGTACTGGACAGTGTCAGGAGTGGTTTCTTGGAGTGCTTCAAAAGTGTCATTGTGTCCAGCTGGAGTCTGGTATAACCTCGTCAAGAAAAGTTATGGCCTCGAACAGCTGCAGCCCATTCTCGTCGTAGAGTAGCATGGTCGGAAGAGTCTTTTCGTTTCCTTCGTCTGCTTGAAGTCCTTGAATAATCTCGTCATGCATGCTGAGCTCTGCTTTATCCTGGCGGATATCGACGATGGTGGGTTTGTCAGGCTGTCTATCCAGCTTGGATGGGATGGCCATGCGAGCGCTGGGGATTGGATTGTCAATAACCGTTGATGCCATCTTGAGAAATATTGAGTTGTAGTTGGGAAATAGCTTCTTCTATGATAGTCTTGATGCGGATTGTATCATGCTGCAGTTGGTGCCGTGTAGGCTTTTTATCTAGCTTTTTAAGTATCCCAGGCATATTCTCATTACTGCTCCATATTAGCAATATTAAACCGCCAAACTCCGTTATACCCAACTAGGCTTCGTACGAGTAGACTAGTCCATCCAATTGCGCCCGTCATGCAGTGCAGTTTCCCCCCAGCTAGACCTCTAGATCATCCATCCCCTCACGCTAAGAAGTGACTTGCATAAGCCCCATTCGTGACGGGCAGGACAGGAAGAGCAATCTGGGATATTCAAGCACTCTGGCCGTCATACGTCATGGAGGAGGGGTTGATGCATGCACGTTGTCTGATGGCCCCAGTCTAGTGGTGTCGGCGCTACTCGCGGGCTGACGCCATCTCCCATCGACTTGTTGAGTGTGCCTGAAGCCTGGATTCTGGGATGTAGCCAAGTTTTACTCCTTGTACGAGCAGAGCACGAGTCCTGTCTCGTATCTTATTGGCGTTTTGCTGTTACTGCCACACGGAAGTAGTCTTCATATGCCACCAATGTGTTGTTAAACAAAAACAAAGAGCTGCACGCTTAAACGTGCATTTCGGCCTTGACTAGGTCGAAGGCATTTACGGTGTAGGTGAATGGTCAGTGAGTGAACTATCGCTCACGCCTCAGTCCGATGTCCATTCATTTTCCTTAAGCCGGGCTCGAAATGCGAGATAGCTCTGCTCATACTGGAGAACTGACTCGGTGGCCTCATGTCTCAGTGGCCCGATGAGGCCTTTTTCGCTTGAGTATATGCCCCTCCGCGTTCACTTGCACCTTCAATGTCTTGTTTTGTTTGTTTTTTCTCTATCATTTTCGATTTGACGATTTGAGAAGCACCCCGCAAAACGTTGCTTAATAAGTTTCTTCCTTCCGGTCAACTTTATTGTGTTCTCCATACGATCCTATCAGCGACTCCTTTGCATGCCATGGCAACTTTCGCCTACCCAAAACCGACGCACCATAACAAGGAAGGCCGCATAATCGAAATCTTTCTCACCACCTGCGGCTGAGGAGATATTATGCTATTAAAAACACTGAATAACCCTTTCATACCTCGCAACCTCTTCGCCTCTCAAATCGTCAGACGCTACTGCTAGGACGGGCACCACAGGTTTCTTACAGGCAAGAGCCATCCCATGACAGCACGTCAACGTCTATTCCCCCCAGGCTATCCCGTCGTCATATATGTGATCTGAAGCCAAACACGATCCTGATCTCGGCGACAAATTGAATGAGATGTTACGCGTGGCGCATAAGTCAGATTCGTCCCCGCTACTTCTCGAAAAGAGGCTAAATACATGAGGGTCACTTATGATGGATGTTCCAAGGTGTGCCCCTTGTAATAGGCACCTTTTCTCTGAGGACGCTAGACCACCACTCCCGAAATCATGAACACCCAGCTATCCCTCGCATCTCCTCATCAGCGCCTGGACCAATGCTGGCTACTAGTTGTCTTTGATAGCAAAGCACTATTTCCCCTTTCCATANATACCAGTTTGCCAATCCACATGGGTATGGGACTTTCGCTTCCAACGTAAGAACGACTGTGTTTTTCGGCGATCATCCGCAGTAAATCCAATGTTGAAGGGTCCATACATCAAGAGAAATGACCCAGTCGCGAATTATCAGATACTGAACGTGGAATTGAACATGGACGCGTTGAGATTCGGGGATGGAGTATGGCTGGAGAATAGCTTTGGGAAATCAAGCGGAAAGTATCCCAAAGAGACGATAGGATGAAGACACAGCTCCCACGCTGTCCTTCAGAACGATGGCTGTGAAGTTTCAGCCCTGTGATTTGCCCTGTACCCAGACGGCTGTACAGCTTTACGCTGTCGTTCTGCCCTTTTTACTTCTTCTGGTCGACATTCCCTGCGCTCCTTGCCTTTTCTCTCGGTTACTGGTTTCAGCGGTTCTTCTCCTTTGGACCAAAATACTCTGTCGGCACACATGAACCGTCTGCGCTGAAATCCGATAGTCACGACGCTATACTCAACAGAGATGGGACCATCGAAATCCCGGCGGGACATGCCAGTTTATGCCGATTTGCTAAGATGCACAGTTGGACTCTGTGGAAGATGTATCCCGGGGCTAGACCATCCCCCATGTCGAGAAGGTGCAACCTCGACCTCCGGTATAAATCCGGAAAGTGGTCCAAGTGCCCGCGTTAAGAATGATACCGTGGGCTGGAAGAGCTGTGAGGAGCGAGGAGGAGGAGGAATCAGTAAGGTGTCAAATGAGTTTTATTTATAACAGGGATTCCAGAGCCTTGACGAGAATGACATGGTAACGTCGGTAGATGAATTCATTATCTAGTTACTGGCATATGGTAGCTGATATTACTTGGTCAAACTACAGTCGCTGCCTATCTACGTTTCAAACTGGAGATATAAGTTTTCAGTGAAGTTGATAGTAAGTAGATGTCTAGAACGATCAAGGCAATGCAACTGGGACCACTGAGATGAAACTGCATTCGAAGCCCTAATCTCCCGTGCTTTCACTTACACTCTTCCCGCAACAATTGTGAGAAGCAATCCAAATTAACCTTAAATATGAAGACGAGGGTGCGGAGTCCGGACGCAAAAGAATCGTACGCGATATAACGAGGCAGCTCTATATATGTCTGTCTAGTTGCCAATATAACGTCGGTTGCTATCTGTTACTCCCAACCGTCCTGAATCTTCTGCCTGTACTCCGCTATGATCTCTGCACTCACATTGCTTCCTCCACAAACTACGACGACAACCCGGCTCTCCGGCGCCAAGTCGGGAAAGTACTCTTTCAATTTCATCGTGCCCAACTCAATGCTGATTCCGCATGCCAATTCGACTTGCAACCGCTGTTCGTCTGCAAGTCGAATTACACCCTTAGCAGCCTCGGCATCTGAGCCGACGGCACTGACAACGTCTACCCCGGTAGGAGGAGACTGCGCGTTCTTTAGGGCCTGTGGGGCAACTCGTACTGCGCCCAAGGACGTGGCGAGAGACTTGATGCCTGGCAGGGATTGTAGAGACCCGTTTTGGAGGGAAAAGGCCAAAGAGTCGGCTCCCTTGGTCTCAACAGCTAAAACGCGGACTTTGTTTCCTTCCGCTACTTCGCGTGTTTGAGACTGATGATACCGACCTAACCCCTGAACTATACCATTGAACAGCCCTCCTCCTCCAACACTGCAAACGACAACATCTGCTGGGAATGAGGTCTTTAGACCTTCTTCTCTCGACGGCATTTGCCTTGCAATTTCATCGATCATGGTCTCGGCTCCCTTCCAGACATCCGGATGATCAAAGGGAGGGACATAGACATTGCGCTTAACAGAGTCGGGATCTTGGTTCTCAATAAATGTCTTCCGGAGATGCGCATCGGCTTCAAACCAATTGTCTCCATGCTGGAACACATCTGCAGCACCGACATCCCGTAACTTCTGTACCATCATAGGCTTCGTGGAGTGCGGCACGACAACTGTGCACTGGCAGTTGAGGTCGCGCGCCGCAATTACAGCGGCCAACCCGGCATTCCCGCCTGATGATATGTAGAAATGTAGCTCTCGGCCTTTGTTGGTTGGATCTTGGAGGGCAGTGCGAATGAAGTTTCCAATTCCTCTAGTGACTGTGAGTTCCCCGTTTGCCATTGTGGGGTATGAAGAGTTCAGGTTATAATACCTAGATTTGAATGATCCTGACGGCTGCAGGAGATCTAGCTTGAGGAATATTCTGCTAGTTGACATCGTTATTGAGGACGTCAACGACTCGGGGCTGGCGATACTTACCATCCTGCCGTCTTCGATAAGGATGCGGACTCAATGAGAGGCGTTTCAATCCAGGGCTTTTTCTCTATAACGGCCATGTTTGAATCTATGTGTCCTTGGAAGAGACGAGGATAATGTACGCGATAATATCGTTTGGCGGGATACCAAGCCGGTTATGTATGTTCGGGGTGGGCGAAGTTTGAAATTCACACAATTCTGGCCTCCCACTCACAGCGTTGCAGTGGAGAGCGATGCGCCCTGCGACATCTCAAGTAGGTCCGCTTCACCGCGCTCGTATCCGTCACTTACCACCCGATGGTACGAATATGATCCACAAAATTCGCCAGTCTTCGTCTTGCTATCCCATTCCAGTCTCTTCTTGGGTACGTTGATAAGTGGCCATTGCCCATTAATAACTGCCGTGCGGTTATAGGTCAAGGCGTAGATATACTAACCGTGCCAACCATGAATGGAATCAGCAGATGGCACCTCTAGAGCCCAGGGATATGCACGATCTGCCAAGTAATATTATCAAATATTGGAATAAAAGTCCAATCCTCTTGTACATCGTTTTCTAGTCAAAACTGTCAAATACATTGTCTACGGGCCACGCAGTCACGTGAAACCCCAGATCTGCTTCGGGTGTCACTCCGATCAGCCCATCCACACCTGCATTATCCCCTCAAGATTATAGACCAAGCGCCCCCCCCTCATCCAAAATGGCGATGAAAGCGCCCCTCTCGTTCCAGGGCACTATCCCCTTCCGCAATAGTGGTCAATGCATCCGCCACCGATACCTCCGCCCGTCAGCGACAACCCGATACCTATCCACGAGCAGCCCGCTCCGCTCAGCCGGCACCAAAAATAGCCC
Organism: Aspergillus sydowii CBS 593.65; assembly: GCF_001890705.1. Classification (NCBI taxonomy): domain Eukaryota; kingdom Fungi; phylum Ascomycota; class Eurotiomycetes; order Eurotiales; family Aspergillaceae; genus Aspergillus; species Aspergillus sydowii. Next base: position 1,032,992 of record NW_024467865.1, read on the forward strand.
GCTACGAACGCGCGCAAATGCCCGGACGCGCGAGGAGGACGTCGCCAAATACCGCCGCTCGATGATTATGTCTGCGGCGGGAATGGCGACTTGTGCGGTGGCTATGTACGGCGTGATCAAGCTGGATGTGTTCGGGCTGGAGCAGCAGCAGCAGCAGCAGGGGCAGATGACCGAAGCGGGGCAGGATGCGAAGAATACATCGACGACGAAGCTGGATGGGCCTGACGGGTTCACGAGTAACCCATCCGTCATCCGAATCCAGGGCCAGGAGGGTGTAGAGCAGGTCCCGACAGGAACCAGCTCGGTGCCTGAGTTCCCGACTACAATTCGGTTGCCCAAGTACCAGGGGAGTTCGACCCCTTCCAATATCCAGTCTGGGGATGAGGTTATCGGCGCCGAGGAAGAGGAGTACCAGCTACTTGGGCTTGGTATCCGCACTGTCTCTTTTTTGAAGATCAAGGTATACGTGGTGGGACTGTACGTGGCCAAATCCGACATCGCGGAACTACAGCAGCGCCTCGTCCGGGTCGCCGTCAACCCTCCTACGGAGGAGCAAGTGATTGCAAATGCGACTGGCGCGACTTCGGCTACGTCATTGGTTTCTACAGAGCGCCAGCGCTTGAAGGAACTCCTCATGGACGAGGAGAAGGGCGAGGACGTCTGGAATGCGATCTTGAAAAATGATGGACTTCGGACTGCCTTCCGGATTGTGCCCACACGTAACACAGATTTCCTGCATCTGCGAGATGGCTGGGTGCGGGGAATCACGGCACGGGCGCAAAAGGCCAACCTCAAGGCCAAGGCTGCTGCCCAAGCCGGCGAGGCTGCTGCCCCCGGAGAATACCAGGATGAATCGTTCGGCTCGGCTATGAATGATTTCAAGGGTTTGTTCGGTGGTGGCCAGCGCAAGAACGTGCCCAAGGGACAGACGCTGGTACTGATGCGCAGTGCGCATGGTGAGCTGGATGCGTTGTTCCAACCTGATGCCGCGAAGCCGTTCCGATTCATGGGTCGGGTTTCGGATGAGCGAATCGGGCGGCTGGTCTGGTTGAACTACCTGGCTGGGAAGAACGTGTCAAGTGAGGACGCTCGACGGAGCGTTGTGGATGGTGTTATGGGGATCGTTGAGCGGCCGATTGGAACAATTGTTCAGAAGATTGTATAATGGCGTTATTACCCGTGTATCAATAGTCAACCTCCCCTACAATATCTAAACTTCCTCTGTGTACAAAGCATATCAACTTTACTATAATCCCTTACTGGTAAAGCAACTGAATTATAACCAGACCACGCAATGATATCAACCGTACAAACCGGTCGAAAACTAAGGACGTTGTACTCTGTAGACTATAAAGGGGAATAATAAAAAAAAAAGGGTGTGGAGAAAGGAGCAATATAGGTATTCATATAACTCTACTCTACCTCGCAGTCCCTATTTAGAAACCAGGTACAAGGCGAGGCAAGCATCCTTAAACATAAAGTCGCATTTACAAAGCGTCGGCATCCTTCAGGAGCGCGGGCAGCTGTGCCTTGAGACCCTGCAGATCTGAGTTTCCGCCGATGTGCTTCTTCGCGATGTAGACGTTGGGCACGGTGCGCTGGCCGCTGAGCTCTTGAAGGGCGTCTTGGATGTCACTTCCGTCATCTATAACCGCAGGCAGCACTGTTAGTATACCAGTCACAGTTACAGTCCGAGTCGGGTTTTCCTTCGTAAGGGCGCAATGGGTAATAAGTAATGAACGTACCAGTCTGGTCCAACTCAAGCGTGTAGTACTTTGCGCCTAGTTCAGAAAGAAGGCTCTTGCTGGCCTTGCAGTAGGGGCAGTAGGACTTGGAGAAGACGACTAGAATTCATCAGGCGTTGCAGTTAGCCTCGGTTCTTGACATCATGGTCGATAAAAGCAAAAGCAGAGGATACAAAGAAACACAGGGGCGAGACATACCAACGCCATTCTCATCAATGATCTTCTGGGCCTTAACCTTGGCGGCGGACATTGCGGCTGGTGATGTGGGTGTAAAAGACCCGAAAAGACGGCGGATTATGGAAGCGATGGTGGGCAACTGGTGTCTGGGAATCCCAGAAATCAAACAAGTAAAAAGGTTGGATGAGAGGGGGTTTTATTGAGTTGGGCGGTTATGACGAAAGAGGGGTTGGTAATCGATGAGTAGCACGCAATGGATTGTTCCAGAGCAGTTGGTTGCGTAGTTCCAATGGGAGACGGAGAGGAGTTTGGCGGCGAAGAGGACGGCGGAGCCAAAACACCGACAGTCGCCGACCCCAAACACCGATTACAAATACTCACGTGACAGCTGTTATACATACATCATTCTACGTACGGGACAACCTGAACAGATAATATCAATAGCCTAAACTAGACAAGTTGGATGGATGAGACAGTAAAAATACGCATCGTGAAGTCATCAGGGACCCCCCGAATGCGAAATTCCAGATCTTCGCCCCGGAAACATGTCGCTCAAACATTCTGGAGGTCGAGCAACGAGAAGGTATCAAATGCAAAAAATCAGACAACAAAGAGTTATGGCCACGGTGCCATATGTAGATCAAATAGGAGATGGTAAAAGAGGGCAGAATATGACGAGATGAAATATGATCTAGGACGCAAAGAATAGCTGTCGAATACAAAACACCGACCGTCCCTAAACGCTGAATAAACAACTGGAAAAAGGAAAAAGAGTAAAAAGGAAGGGGAAAAGATGAAGGTAAGAAGAGATATGAGCGTTTTTTATATGATACTCTGAAATCACATCACGATGCAACATCCGCACCCCTTCTCTACCTTTTCGTCTTCTGGAGGTGGCCCTTGAGCTGTTGTAATAGTTTGACTGTTGAATTTTGGTGTCAATTGGGTTGGCGGCGTGTCCTGTAGCTTCGGCATCGGACTGTAGCCCGTGCTTGTGCCAGGTCGGGTTCCCGGTTCGGGACTCTTGGACATTGCATGCAGACCCAAGCCCTCCGTCTTCAGCTGGTCCGATTGCTGGCCCTGCTTCTCTGTCTCCTTGGCCTTGTCCTGAGGACGGGCAGGATCAGGCGTAATTGCAAGCGGTGCAAATTCACGATCATATGTAGTTGGCGTTTTGCCTTCCTTGGCCCACTGCTCTTGTTGCAGTTTGCGCGCGTGAGTGGGCAGTATTTGTTGATCCGGGGGTAGTCGTGGATCAGGCTTGTACATGGTTGCGAGCCATGGTGGGTCTCCCTCTGGGCGGTTGACTGCTGTTGGGGGGCGATGTTCACCAGATCTAGTTGTGGGACGCTGAGCGTTGTTACCCGAGGTTGCCCGGCTCCGTGGCGTCGACTTCTTCTGGTGCGGAGCAGAAGTGTTTCTCTTCGTTGCGCCGGGTTTGCCGGATGACTTTTTGGACGTTGCGTTTTGAGGCGCCTGCACCCCCCTGCTCCCGGGTCTGCTCTCGGGCGCGGGGCTAGAAGTTGAGGCAGAATCCAAGGTAAGAGGTTCACTGGCCCTTCGAGGCATTGCGATCGAGGGACGGTTCTCATCTTCGTCTGTCGGTGCCCGTGAGCGCGGGGTGAAGTAATCCCGGTCGATCTGTTCGGGTGATAGAGGTGCAGGGCTCGACATTGGGATTGGTATCCGAGAGGCGCTTTTCCGCAACCCAGGATTGTGGTATATACTCGACGCACCAGATTCCCGGTCCGCCGCGATTTCCTCGGGACGGCGGAGATCCCAGTATCTGCGTTCTTCATCTGGCACGTCGTCACCATCCGCTAGGTTTGAAGAAACGCCATTGTTGCGCTGGTCTTCTTGGAGATCTGGCCAAGGTTCCAATTGTTCAGTGGGCGGCGACGTAGCTACAGTAGTTCCGCTAACACTATGTTGATCTCGGCTTCTTCCACGGCCAGCTCTGGTGCTCCCAGTCCCCGGTCGACGGTGAAATAGAATAGCAGCTTGCTGTAACTCTTCGCTCTCAATGCGGGCTAGTTTATCGCGGTGAATCCACTTCTCTTCATTCTGCGCATTCTGTTCGTCTTCGCCGTCCTTTGAAATACTTTTCCTTGTCGGTCCACTGCTCTGCGGTCTGCTTGAAACGTCCCGCAAGCCCCCAGTCTCGTTTTCTCGACGGGTTATGCTCGCATCCTGGCGCCCTCGAGATGCATGAGACTGTTCTTGGGAGTATGCGTGTTTGGATAACGAGGAGCTGCGTGAGCCTTTGGAGCCGCGGTCTCGAGACTTTGCATCGCGGGAGGTTCTTGTTCGGGATTTGGAGCGACGTCTGTTGTTCTATTAAATAGCAGGTTAGCTATTAACCGGACTGTTCCTCAGGACCCTAAATCATTTATTGGAACCTAATCCAACCTAATATACTTACCTCATTGTTGACCGGAACAGAGTATTCCCATTGCTGTTGGCCCCCGTCTACGGTGCTAGCCGATGTCCAAACATCTGCGGAATACGTTGCAGTAGCTGTACCCGCCATCCCAGTAGCCAATATAAGTACGTAGTGTTAATAAACTGAAGCCAGACCAGCTGGACCCTATCCGGGAATGAGGTGCGAGTATAGTGTGAATCTTGAGAAAATAATAAAGCGCGGTTGCCCCTGGGTTCCCTTCTCGATAATCAGTCCATCCTAGTCAATGAAACAATGCCAACAGAGACCACAGTGGACGTTCCCAACCAAGATTCGTGGCCCTGGGAGGTTGAGGTTGCGTATGTCTTATGCGAGGGCGGGGTGGATTAAGGAGGCTGTACACGCTCTCTCCAGAACACTGCTGGGTAAAATGTGCGGCAGGGCAAAAGGAGCGGCGAACCGAAAATAAGGTCGCCAGAAACAGGTAATTGTAAATAGGAGGGAAATGTGGGACTTTCGAGTCCCTTTGGTTTGGAGCTGCTCGAACTGTTGTGTGGTTTGGTTCAGGACCGACGGGTCGTACCGTGGGTATGCCTCGGGCGAAGGAATATTATAGGCGGACGGCGAAAACGTAAAGACCGCGCAGTAAACAGAAAATACTATGCTGAAGAAGCCGAGAACAAAATCGAAAAACGGAGAACTTAGAGGAGAGGAGGCCGGCCGGTCGGAGGAGGAAGATGGTCGGACGATGCGAAGAGAAGAGGGGGAAAGAAAAAGAGGATGCGGAAAAGGAGTAAAGGAGAGAAGCTGAAGGCGGGACGGGCCTGACTGGTCTGGTCGGGTTCGCTTGGAGGTCAGTGTCAAAAGAGGTTGAAAGAAAGACTGAGAAGGAAAAATAGAAAGAAAAAAAAAAAAAAAAAAGAGTTCACAGAAAGTGGATCGGATGCAATTGACAGGAAATATTCGGTGGTCCTGTGGTTGACGTTGACCAGCACAAGCACAAGGAAGGGAGGAGAAGGAGGCAGGGAGGAGAGAAAAGCCGGCGGAGCGCAGCAGCAGCAGCACGGGGGAGAAGCACTCACTTCAACACTTGGCTTCACAAAGACTATCATAAACTAATTCACACCCGTTACTGAGTTGAGCCTAGCGAGCAGCTAGTCCCTACCATCTTTCTTCCCCGGGCCGCAACAGCCTAGAACTTCCAGTCTTCCAGGCCTCAGAGAGCCAATCGCAGGTGACAGCCAGGGCAGATCAGACTCCCACTGGTTTGGGAGTTGGGACCATCTGGACAGCCATGCGCAGCACAATATTGGCCGACACTGCGAGCAATATCTCACAAATCAACGCTGCAGCAAGGACAAAGACTGCTATGTCAGGATGTCAATCGGCAAACGCCTTCTGTGACAGATCCATGCCTTCTTGCCGGCAGCTGGTGTCAGTAGCTGGGTCACGTTATGAGGATGGGCAGGGCGCAAGACCAGACCGTTATGGACGAATGATGATCTGCAGGCGCACTAACAATAATCCTTCGTCTTATCGTCTATTGAGCTTCAATCGCCAGGGGTCCAAAGGCCTCAAAATGGCCAGCTCTTCTGGACCCTGGGAGTTTGGGATCTCGAACTCGTCGGCAGAGAATAAAATTCAATTGATTTTGTTGTTTGTTTTGTTGAAGCTGGTGTAACATCACGTGCACGCCCACACCATCCTCTGTCCGCTGGAGTTCTACCATCATCTTTCTCAGGAGTCGCGCCGACAAACAAGAAACGGATCTAATGAAGCCCCGTTCGGTATGGCTAACGCGACTATCAGCAGCCCTGCACCCATTGATCTCGCTCTGATACCTCAACTTTTGTGTGCTCCTTTTATTACTTCGTCTTCCGTACTGGACGGATACTCCTGAGAATGACCTCGGAAGTTGGCAGTCACTGCGTTTGGCGGGGCAGTCTCCAACGGAATTCGCCGATATCAGCGCGTACTCTGTACGATATGCATAAAATTCGATTACTAAATCCTTCTGACCATATTGCTGGAACAGCAGTGGAACATACAAATACGTAGTGTCCCCACGGTTTTCTCCGTAACGAACTCTCTCTTGATCGAGTGCCCCACCGATCCCAGGCCCACGACATTGTGGCTCTATATGCGATTTATATTTGCAAATGAGCCCAAGACGATCGCTATACAATTGTCTGCAATCCGTTCACGCCGTCGGCTCGACAAGTATTTGGAGCATTCATTCACGCTTCATCGCTCTAACCCAGGTGACTTCGAGCGCAACTCCATACCTCGCCTCAGTACGGATCAGCTTGACAAGCTACCCATACTAGCCCAACTCCATATGGTCTGGGCATTGACTTTCAAATTTGCCAATTTCACCCCACTAATATTAGTCTGCGTATCAACTCGCCCGACGATACCTTAGCAAGGACCCTTTACAGATGCACCACATCGACCCGCCTAGAAGAGGCACATCCTCAATAACCTTAGTGTAAGGAGCACCCCGTGGCCCCATTCTCTATGATCGGGAATTATCAACTACCCAGATTTACTCTGATAAATGCAACGCGATTGCTTGTGGAAAAGCCCGACCAGACTAATCGTTCTGTAAATGTGGAAAGCCCAAGTATCGATTAACATGTACTCAAAACAAAGTCCTCCAGCAGGGTATATTTTCAGACTAACACGTGGTTATGGCCGGAAGATCCATTCTTCACTATCGCCGCTCCCAGTTGTGTCCATTGGTCTGTCCCATCGTTCATCGACAGGCCTATATACAACTGATAGCTCGATATCCTTCCTGACATGAATTGAATGCATTTCCTGGTACTCCTGTCCCGATCTCAGGTTGGAACTGCCCTGCCCATGGCTGATCTTTGCTCGGCCTGAATTGTAGGTTGAGCTGGTCAAGCTTGGGAATATCTTCGCCATTAGTGGCCTAACGCCTGGAAGGCAACCACAAACAACCCCGAGGTTGCATTCCACGGCTACAATTATGAAGATAATGGCGCCATTGTCTAGCTATCGAGTCAGCAGTGTGCACAATGAGACCTAAACCCTATCAAATCTCACAGGTCTGATCCCAGGACTGAGCAAACTTAACCTGCCAGGTTATACGAATCACGCCTGCAATGCAAATTCTTGGCCTCATGTTAGCACTGCCCTTATTCGCGGAGTTTTGCAGTCTTACAGGACTCCAACACCAAAACAAATTATCAGTCCGATTCTCTTCGCCAGGCTAAGCTTCACTCTCCATAGATAGTGGATCGGCCAAAGGTAAACCATGAAGTCGGTTATACTGTTAATCGCGGCAGCGGCAATGAAGAATTTTTCGGAATCGATGCACCGCTTTTGGTTCATCGGTTTGAAAACCGCCCAGATATCAGATAGAGGTCTGAAATTGTGTCAGCACATTGCACGCCGGGAGCATCAGTGTCTACATACATGCATTGTAATATCATTGTGACAGTCGTCGATGTTCCGAACCCTGCCAGGATTGTCATCGTGATATAGTTGAACCATTTATTTGTCTTCGAGGGGAAGAGGCGAAGATATGTCAAGCATATTGAGATTTTCGTTATGGCGGAGCAAGGCGCAAACAGGGCTTGGATCGCAATGGTCAACTTGACATGGTTTAGCGCTTACTGAATCATACTCCTGACAGAATGAGAGCGACCAACTTTTCCTAGCGAAGGGTACCATGCATACTTCACGTCGTATAGGTGCCGACCTATGCCATACCTGGGCTCAACTAACTGGCATGCCGACATCGCCATCGCTAGCACCTTAAGAGGGTTAACAGAACTACACACAAAGACATCAGTCCATACGCACGAATGCAATAAGCATCATCCAGTCGTCTATTCCGAGTGCATTACGCACAAGGAATGTCCGTGATATGAACCGGGCCCCAACAAAGACTGTCATGAGGACCATCAGAGGAATATTGACAGCATAGATGATGGTGTCCAAGGGCTCGTGGGGGTTGTCATAGTCAGGTGTCGGCCAACTCGCTATAATATCTACACTCGGAGTCGACATATTAGCGCTCAATGCTCTTGTGGATGACACAGATGAGAGTGGTGTCAAGCAACCTTGGACCGATCCGCATCTTGGGAATGGCCGAGACTAAGTAGAGAATGGCCACCCTAAAATATCCTTTGAAAAGAAAAAGAAAGCGGCCTACTTTTGAGTTGCGGGGAACGAACGGTCAAGGTGCATGACTTTCATGCACGTCAAATCCAAACTGTTTCAAGTCTCAACTCGCCGAAGCATACTCTAGCGGGTTTGCTCGGAGTATACTCAGGTGCCTGTGGCAGGATGCAGCATCCCCGCAAATAGACCATGCGTACCTTAACGATACGCTATTAGAGTAAAGAGTTATTCGGGTACAGTGCTCGCATTCCATTGCTTAACCCTAGTTCGGAATAGAAACGGAGGGCAGCTTCTACACTAACCGTGCGAGTGTCCATCACGACATCTGTACCGATTTCTTACCTCCGCATCAACAGTCCTCGGTGACGGTCTTCAATGACATACATTAATGATGTCAAAGAATTTGAGTACACTAATTCTGCAACTAGAATTAGTTCTATAAAGCCGTTTCAGCTAAGGGCAACCCCTCATTTCTTTAGTGCCGAACTCGCGAACATGACTCGACAATTGCTGGGGTTGTTTGTAGAGTGCGACGGCGAATGATCCTTCTAGGCCCAGATGTGAACCCAACCTGGGGCAGTCTGACTCAGGCTTCTTGACCTCACCGAGGTCGTTTCATTTATCCTCCGTCGAGACCCCGTAGGATTCCTGGATCTCAGCTTCAGGTTGTGGCAAAGCCTGGATGGCTCCATCTCGAGAGTCAGTCGATACGACACGGTCTTTCTCGAACAGTATCCTCCCCCGAGAGCTAGTACCTGCGCCACCACGGACCTGGCATTGGGGCACAATGCCAAAGCAGCCGATGACAGATAATACTTGGACCGGAATCTTCTCTGTGCTAAATATCAGGTTTGTCGTATACCCTTGGGAAGGATTCCCTAGTTAATCATGGGAGCAAATTTACTGCGCTACTATCAATCCTTTCGTTAGTTGAATGCANATGTCTGATTCCCCTCCCCCTAAAAAAAACTGGGTTCATTGGTTTCGCAGATTACAAAAAACACAGTTGTTGCCACTCTCTTCAAAATCTTGAACTTGGGGAAGCCTATTTATGCATACAATGATACCGTCAACATAATCTCGTACCAGTTGCTGAGGACAATTACCAGCCACCCGAGACTTCTGAGGCCACTCCTCATGCCGATATGGTATTCTGTCATTGTGACTCGTCTGGGGTACTGCCACCTTAGCTGTAAACGCTGGATTCAAAGTCTTTTGACAGGTTTACTAGGATATGAAGGGTATAGCCCAACAGCAACCCGGAAAACGCTCCAGTTTTGGACATGGGGTATCATTCCAATAGAGGATTTGAAGTGGGGAGTTCTCATCGCCTTGGATCATGAATGACCGCGGAAAGAATGGATAGCCGAGACCCTGTCATGGGCGCATGGGCGGCCAAGTCCATCCTTATCCTTCTCGAAATTGTTGACTCCTCCTGAAGGGCATGGTCGATTTTTACCCTACGACATTTGACCCAAGGACCTACCATGTATTTAGCGTTGTTCGTTCCTCCCCAATCGCCTTTGCGCCAAAGTTCAACACTCGTTTCTGGCTTTTAGACTTTCTTTCTATATTTCCCTTTGGCTTTTTGTTCAAAAGGCTTAGTTAAGCCTGCCACTCTTTTGACGCTATTATCGTTGCTCCTTTCCCATTCAACAGTTTGTTCTGTTGTTGTGACCGTGGTTATTTAGATTCTCTGTCTCCAAAAATGGCCTTTACCAAGATCGCCGTTCTGTCTCTCGTTTATCTTACTTCACCGTGTCTGGGTTTGTTTAATCTAGGCGTTCCTGGGATCAGTTGGTCGTACGACTATGTAATTGTCGGTGGTGGTACTTCTGGCCTCGCCATCGCTACAAGGTTGGCTGAGGACTCGGGGGTGAGCGTTGCTGTTGTTGAAGCTGGCGGGCACTATGAGGTCGAAGGTGGTATCTACAGCATTATTCCAGGCTTCGCCGCCGCAGCGAATACCGGCACCGACCAATCTGATGATTCATTGCTTATTGATTGGAATTTCGATACTTTACCTCTGTCGGTGCGCAAATTGCATGGATTCCCAATAGAAATGTCGTTTGAGACAGACCTGATATGTCTCTTTTAGGGCGCAAATGATCGAGTTCTCCGCTATGCTAGAGGAAAATGCCTGGGTGGCACGTCTGCTCGCAACCTTATGGTCTACCATCGGTATGTTCTTTGGTCTTAATTGCAGTATTCTACCTCTTTTTGAAACCAACACTGGACAGCGGCACCAAGGATTCCTATGATCAATGGGCAGATATCACCGGTGACTCCACCTGGGAGTGGCAATCAGTGTTGCCGTACTTCAAGAAGAGCTGCACTCTCACGGCACCAGACATGTCCAAGCGTAATGCAAATTCGAGTGTGGTCTATAATGCAGACGCATTTGACAACAGCATGGAAGGTCCTCTCCAAGTGTCTTGGCCTAATTATGGCTCTCCGTTCGCAACCTATGTTGAAGCCGGTCTCGAAGCAATAGGTATCCTTCCAGGACAAGATCTCAACAGCGGTCACCTTAATGGCTCCTCCTGGGCACCCACAACAATCGACCCAAAAGACGAAACACGAAGTTCTTCAAAAACAAGCTTCCTGAATCAGTCTCTGTTGAAGCTAAACTTCAACGTCTATGCTCATACCCTGGCAAAGAAAATCAACTTCAGTGGAACTAAAGCTAAGAGCATCAATGTCGAGACCCTTGGTATCCCGTACACCCTAACAGCAAAAAAGGAGATCATTGTATCTGCTGGAACCTTCCAATCCCCTCAGCTTCTAATGGTCTCTGGTGTTGGACCCAAGTCAACACTAGAAAAGCTCGGAATCAAAGTCGTGACGGACCTTCCAGGCGTGGGACAGAACCTCTGGGACCACGCCCTTTTCGGCGTCGTTAACAGAGTAAACGTGGAAACAGCAAGCCGACTAGTAAATGACCAAACCGCCGCCATGGAAGCACTCGCGCAATACGCCCTCAAACAAGGGCCCCTCACAGCCCCAGGCTTCGGCATTCTCGGCTGGGAGAAACTTCCCAACGACGTCCGCAAGCACTTCACCAACACCACCCGCAAAGCCTTGGACGCCTTCCCTGCGGACTGGCCTGAAGTTGAATACATCAGTCTCGACGGAATCCTAGATGGCTGGCACAACTCCGATGACCAAGACCTCGGCGACGGATACGAGTATGGCACCATCGCGCCAGCTCTCGTCGCCCCTCTCTCTCGCGGCTCCGTCACAATCAATAGCACAGATATCAGCGCCGCCCCCGTCATCGACCTCGGCTACCTCACTCACCCAGCAGACCAGGAAGTAGCGGTTGCGGCGCTCAAGCGCGCACGCAAGGCCTTCAAGGCCACGGGCATCACAATCGGCGAGGAACATAGGCCCGGCCCGGATGTACAGACGGATGAGGAGATCCTTGAGTTCATCCGCTCCACTATCGTTCCCGTCTGGCATGCTGCTGGGACCTGCGCGATGGGCGAGCCCACTAACCCTGATGCAGTCGTCGACTCGAATGCTAAGGTTATCGGCGTCCAGAACTTGCGTGTTGTTGATGCGAGTATTTTCCCTACCCTGCCCCCGGGCCATCCGCAGAGTACGTGCTATATGGTCGCGGAGAAAATTGCGGCCGCTATAAAGGATGGGAATTAGATCCTTCTTTGGTCTAGTCACCGATAGATCATATTTGATTAATACCTAATTGTATGTATATATAATGGCAGCGATTTTTCTTAGCTCAACATGTGCTCTCTCATTTGTAAGACTAATATTGATGGAAGTGAGCCTGGTAAAAACTGTTTCAAACTGGAAATCCAGTCTTTTGAGAGCTAACAGAGAGGATGGTGCGTCTCAAGTGTCTTTAACGGAACGGTATAAGGTTGACTGGAAGATGTATAGCGTGTTCGAGTTTTGAGTAGTAAGTCAGTGGCATCGCATATGCAAGTATGGTCTAGTATTGAGCGACTCTGATCTATTTTCCTTACCACATGCAATCTATGGAAACGCCTTGTTGTTACATGGACGCAAAATAAATGAGATCCTGTATCGACCAGGGCATAAGAAATAAATGGTAGAATAACAGGTGAGATGCAGTATGGTATGTGTAGATTCAGACAGGTAAAGGTCAACGATAGATGGATGTCAATCAGTTAGGTTTAATCAGCCTTCGCCGCGGTATCAACCTTACTAAGGGCAGACTGCGCCTCCTTGATCAGTGCCCTTCGTGCAGTCCGGGTCTCATCGTTGGCAGGCTCGATTCCGTCTGCCTTGAGAAGTATTTGTGCTAGAACAGTCTCGCCTAGCTTCTTGTGCTCGAAGTCGCGCACTTTCTCTTCTTGTGGTGTGTTCGTGATATACTGATCACAAAGCGGGAGGAGCTCTTTGCGGAAGTATGCTGTTAGGGCGTAGACTTGATCGAGAGGATCTGGGAAGTTCTTTAGGTTCGGAGCTGGAGGTGGAAGTGCGGAGCTGCTAGTGGATGTAACAGGCCGTGGTGGAGGGGCCGGCAATTCGTCACCAGAGTCGGGTGACGCTGATGAAGCCTTCTTCTTCTTTTTATTTTTACCCTTATTCTTTCGTTTGCCCTTAGGTGTGATTTCCGGGATGTGCTGATGAGGTGGGCGACGGGCTTCACTGCTCGTCCGCTCAGCCTCAGATATGTCACTAGGTGTTCTCGCGCCCGACTGCACCTCCGATACAACACACAGGATCTCGGACTGTTGCTTGAGACCCTCCAGGCGGCAGGGCAGCGAATCATCATCTAGCAGCTTGCCCTTGTAGAGCAGCCGGATGCGATTAGGGTCGGCGGTGTGTGTGACCTCCGCAGCGCTCTGTCTCAGCTTGCCGACGCTTAACGTGCCGTCGTTGATAGAGTAAGGCGGGAAATGAAGCTCATATGTCACCTTGCGGTGGTTCAGGACGAGCTTGTCGGGTTCGGAGTCATCGTCCTCCCGTCGCGCGTAGGCGTTGCCATCGTACGTCCGCGCGGGTGGGTCGACGATGTCATCAGCTGTGAGATAGGTGTAGGGTCGCTCGCTGGTATTCGGCGGGTGGTAGGATGGGGAAGGACGACGCCAGAAGTTACGCCAAGACATGACCACAAGGGCAACCGCACAAGCGACGAGGGTGATCGCGGCCGGTGCTTTGTAGTTATCGTCACGGTAATAGGAAGCCCAGTCCGGCGGGGAAGTGAGGGCGCGCAATAAGGGAGTTGAGGATGCGGGACCTGAGATGAGGGGCAGGACGAATTTATGGTGGAGAGAGTGTAACGAAGAGGGTACGCCGGCGGTGATGTAATCCAGATAGAAAGCACACGTCTCACCCAGAGAGGTCTGGGAAACGTGTGGAAGCGGTTGGGTCATGGATTTATTATAAACCGGGACAGCCACTTGGAGTCGGAGTCATGGAAGCTCTTCTTTGGATATTTTTGTTTCTCTCCAAGGCGGAGACAGTCTCAGCCTAGAGAAACGGTGGTCTGGACTGTCAGGAGATTTCAGCGACAGGAACGAACGAGTGAATCACCGATCGTGACTTGCAGCAAAATGCAGGAGAGACTGGGTGGCTGTGGATGTGGCTGAAGTAATTGTGGCACGGGCTCTCCAGCCACGGTCCAGCCACACCTGAGGCGACCCTTCGAATGAGAACTTCGAAGATGGTGCAAGACTGCAAGGAATCAGACTACACTCACCGACAAACTTGTCTTTCCATAGTGTCATTTGTCGTAAACTTGTGGTGTGGCATATAAAGTAATATACGGAGTAGGAGGACGGCTAATCGCAGTTTTTATCTTATGGTTGAATAGTACGGATATTATTAATATATTATCCAACCGACCGGCTCGTATGTATCTACAATATCGAAGTTATTTATATGTGACAAGTCCAAGCATCTATATTCTAATCCCGTACTAATAAATGCTGTCTACATAGTCACCTTGAGTCAGAGCCGTAACAATTCTATATAATATTAGAAATTACCATACAACCGAATCATATCTAAATAAACGCCGCTGCAATGCACTGATAAAATACAGCATGGAGGCTTGTGGCTAGAGCCTTACTGTGCCATTGGTAGGACGGCCACCGAACCACCGCGAGAGGCCGCTATTGCCATCATTCCCACCGTCATTGCCCATCCACCGAGGCAATTGGAACGAATCATTTTGAAGCCACTGCGGCCGGCTAGCGGTCTCAATGGTATTTTTCACCCGGTGCGCGAAAGACTGGAAAAAGTTCTCTTCGTCTTCTTCTCCCGCTGCCGCTGAGGAAGTGGCAACAGCACCTCGAGTAGATCTGGACGATCGCGTTGATTCAGTCAAGGGCGTGCGGGAGGATGAGTACGCCTGCGTGCTCCCATCCACGTGTGTTGAATGCCGAGGAGACAGCTCGCTCCGTGTCGAGAGTCCGAGCGAGCCAAGACCATTTAATTCACGTTCGATTAGTTCACGACCTTCTCGCCAGCCTCCTATCCCATACCCACTAGGGTTATTTTCGAGATCGTCATCGTCCTCTTCGATAAGACCAAAGCCACAAATGTTTCTGACTCGGCCGTAGAGGTTGAAAAAGGTAGCCCCGATGGGGATTAGAATAGACACTGGGAAGAAGTAATCGAACCCTTTCCCGAGTGGCGTCAAATCAATCCACTGACCAAGGAAATGGTAGAACGTAGTGGCTTCCCGGACATTTTTGGGTAGAAATGTCAAGAAGTTATACGCAATCGGGACAGTAAGCCTCGCAACCAAACTTGCATACCAGCATGCGCTCTCACCATACGTGTTGCGCCGGACCAGAGCTCGGTTACCCCAGACCTTCGCTTCACCGACGCCAACCAACGCTGCGGAGCACATATATAGTAGCCACATAGAGGCGATAATTTGCTTTCCAAAGCCAACTGGCGCTGGAGTTTCATGATATGATACGATCGACAAGGTTACCACAGAAAGCCTCGGTGCTATCGACTTGATCAACTCAGACCAGACCACACACACCGAGGCCGCCGCAAAAATCGCTCCTAATGCAAGTCGCAGATTAGGGTAGACGTTTGTATACATTTGGTAGCGCATATAGGGTGTGAGGACTTTCCATTGCGGGGAGGTGGAGCGTTGTGTGTGATGACTGAACTCGAGCTTTTTTGATGCGGACGAATTGATGACTGCCTGTAAGTCGGCTGCAGTTAAGATTAAACGATCCCATGCATCAACAAAGCGAGCCTTTTGATGCCGAGCTCGTTGGAGGCGTCTTGTTAAGTCGGCAAGATAGCGCTCAGTAACGACAGCAGGGACGGTGGAACTAGTCGGCGGCTCTATTATTCCAATTCGATGTTCTGGAGGAGTCGATGTTTCGGCGAGTTCTTCTATCCAGTCCTGGAAATCGCGCGCGGTGCCGGTCTTTCGATGTTGTAGCTGGGCTACCTGAGCCTCCAAACTTTCCAAATCATTGACAGCGTCCATCAGGCGGTCATGTAGCAACGGCGCTTGAGCCTGAAGCCTCCGCAATCTTCCACTGGCACTGGCATTGCGAAATAAAGCGCGAGGGATAGATACCAAACCGTGGCCCATCAAGAATATTGCAAGGATTAAACCCCAGACGTAGGCCAGAGCCATGGCAAGGGTTTTGATGGTAGAAAATTCGAAACCATTTTGAATGGAGATATAAATTAGGCCCACTATCGCACACCCAAGAACGATCATTTGGTACCGGGCATTGGACCGGATAGAATATTGGATACGGGACCTCGCATCGCGGTATCCGGAATCGATATATTCACCGAGTAGAGGAAGAATCGCCCTGAAGTTACAAAAGAGAATTAGCTTTGAACTTGCACGGCAAGAGTCATATTATGCCACTGCATACATACCACGTGAGTACGAATATCAACCAGTAAGTGATGCGCCACGAGACCAGGAGAAGGCGCTCAGGAAGCCATATGGCTTTGGGACCGCCGCCATCGCGCGAGCTCGACGCTAGGTCAATGGGGACTAGAAGGACGACACTGGCGGGAAGAGCAAGTGCGAGAAAGACGGGGATGGATAGATATGCCGGTGTAGCTCGCAGGGTCAGAAATCGCCGGAGAAGGATCAAGACAATAACGGAGATTATGAGGAGGGCAAATGTGAAGAAGATGCTGGAGCCCACCGATATGGCTGCTATCGAGATCATGGTGCCAGGGTTGTTGAATAAAGGCGGCACATGTAGGTATGGAACAACGAAGGGAGAGAGACCTTGAGTTGATCGATCAACAATTATTGACCATGTCGGGTCGGTCAACTAGGTTAAAGGAGAGACACTATTGACCAGGAACCGGAAAAGCGCGGTTGACTGGACGAGGGTAGTGTATACGGTTGAGGGTTGAGAACAGAAAGAGAGCGCGGGGCGAAAGCGCAAGGGGAGAGAAAATGGAAGCCTAAAACGGGATCGATCCAGACCCTCCGCCGAAGCTGACGACGATTGAAGGGAACTGAGAGTGCCAATCACAATATAACGAGGCGACTGGCGAGTGACGACAGCGGATATACTGGTCACGTGACCGAACTTCACCACCAGGCCGTTTCCGGAAATCAAGGCGGCTCTAATTGGCTGGCGGGCGACTGTACGGCCTGGAACTTGAACCATTGGAAGTTCCAAGTTGGAACATGGCCCAAATTTGGAGCATTTGCTGAGGGTAGCACAGTGGGAGCTATTTGTATTTGGTGCCTCGTTGGACACTTCAGGTACCTTGGTTCTAATTGTAATAATAACGGTATTTCGATGCCGACCGAGTCCGGTTGCAGACTGGCTACTAGTATCGGGATGCTTGTACCACTTAGCAACAAACTCATTCTTCAAGTCCGGACACAGAACGTAGTAACCTACCCTGGAAGTGACTCGATTGTAGTAGACGTCGCGATGCCCGCTCCAACACCAGGTTAGAAAAGAAAAAAAAACTCAAACCAAGGCACTGCTTGACACGACTCTTCACGTAGCCCATCCGCAGGTCCAGCATGCAGTAGGCTGCGCCGGACAGTCACTGACTGCCACTGGACTAGACACTGCTACACAAGGCTTGGCCGTCAGACCTTGCGTCTCTCCACCAGTAACCAGTCAAATCATCCACCCGACTGACCTGGTGAGGGTGAACGCTTCCGATCTCCATTCTTCAGAAGTTCAGTCGCAGGCTGATCTGCTAGTGCCGACTTCCAAGGTACCGCCTGCTGTCACTACAGGCACTACCGGTAAAGCGACGAAAGCTTCCCTGGCTTCGATCCAAAACGAGCAAAACATGGTCCTGACTCCTGTCCCCATAGTCTAGTTCTTGTTCTTGCTAGTTCCGCACCGCTCGCCCTCCTTCTCCTCTCCTCCCATCCTCTGCACTCACAACATCACCACCATCCTTCACAGCTTTCTGGCTGGTGAACATTGGGCACAGTTGCGCTGTTATTTAACCCAGAACCGCACTGTTCTTCTTTCAATTTTCTGCCCTCTTTTCCTTCGTCCTCTCCCTCTTCTTCTTCCTCTTCGGAGGCCATCGACCTTCGCCCAGCTGACTATCGTTGCCCGCCCGCCACACCACTGGGCAGCAACCTGTTTTATCTTTGCCCTCTTTTTCGGTAGGCTCATTATCCTTCCCTCCCCTCTCCTCATCCCATTTCCAGCTTCCTCCGACCGGCGTTTCCCTCCGGCCCTCAAAACGTTCTTATTTCCTTTTTCTGTTTGCTTCCAATTCCACCGTCCTCCCGCCGAGCCCGTTTCAAACCTTCTCCTTCATATTACGATCATCCTGACGCTTCCTTTTCATTAGCTCTTTGGAATCTGTGTCTCGGGTTTGTTTTTTCCCTGCCTCCCCGGTTCCTGAAACTCGTCTCGATACTCCCACCCGATCGATAAATCCCCGTCGTTCGTGACGCTTTACGTCGATTCGAATTGTTCTGCAGCCACTTGGGTTCCGTGTAACCGCAAACATCCCTGCGAGTAATCCAACCATCGCCGGTGCAATCTTTTGAGGCCGCTTTCCCCCAAAGCCACTCGCCCACCTCTGCCAGCGAACTGGCCGTGACTTGACTCTGGTGCCCGAAACGCCTTGATTTCCTCTGTTGCGACGAACCCTTTGCGACCAACACACTTGCACATCCCCTCCCCACCTAATTTACCCCATTCGACACTATCTAGCACGCCAACAACTACAACCTTTTTATATCGCAATATTCTGGATCTGTCCAGCGAGTCGCGCATTTTCGTCCTCTGCTCTCTAATTCTCTCCCATCAGAACTCCATATTCATTGCCGATTGTGGTACCTCCCTATTTTTTCCACGCCTCTACTTGCCTTTTACGCGTCCCGTCCGATCCAAGTTCAACACTGAGGGGGCTGTATTTGTCGGCGAATGCTGATTTTTCAGGAAGGCTTGCGCGGACTTATCCTCGATCCCCGCTGAGGGGGTTGTTGACATGAACCCCGCAAATTTCCCCAATGCCAATGGGGTCATGAATGCTGGAGCGAAGCCACCGAGTCAAATGCAGGGTGTTCCTAAGAACGACATTCAGTACATTTTGGCCAGTGTCGCCAGCGCGTTACAAAACCAGGGCTCCTTCAATGGTTGGAGAGGTGAGGTCACTGTGAGAGACCGGACATTCAAAGTACATCAGATGTGAGTGACTTTTTCTAATCTTTAGCATGCGAACTTTTTCAGCTAATAAAATCATTGTCGCTGTTAGGATAACCTCCCTTCGTTTAATACAGCCACAAATAGAGCTACGAAGTGCCGCCTCGGCGGCTATGAATTTCGAGCAAAAGGCGTTCAAAGAAGCCGCCACCAAGGTATGCCGGGATCCGGTTCCGCCCTGGTTAGTAATTACCTCTAAACCTTAATCTCCCAGGCCGATTACGACACACAGTTCAACGACAAACTCGTTCACATCCGTGATACACGCGCCAGACAAGCGGCGGCGATTCAAGGAGGCATCATGCAACCAGGACCGGCAGCGACCGGCATGGCGGGCGTTGGTCAGTCGCCATTTCCACAACAAATGTCCCGACCGATGCAGGCTTCGCCAATGCCTGGCCAACAGCAGATGCAGATGGGCATGAATGATCCAAATCAACAAGCCACCCTGCAGCAGCGCCACCAGCAGCAATCACAAGCGATGATTCAACAGCAGCAGCAGCAGCAACGGTCACAGCAACGGCCTGGAGGTGCCACTGCGTTGAATGACGAACTAAACTCTTTATCACCCCAGGAATTTAGCAATGTCTGCCGTGTAGCGAGTCAAATTTACCACAAGACGTCACCGGACGATTTGAACAAGATAAAAGTAAATTTGCAGAACATGAACCCGGAACAAAAGGTTTATCTCTCCAAGAAAGGCATGGACCCGTTGACCTACTTCTTCCGCTGTCAAGCGATGAGCCACCTCCGTCGAGTTAAACGCTCCCGCATGGAGATAGCTCGCAATAACCAGAACAATCCAGTTGACTCTGCCAACGGCTTGATGGGAGATCCTATGCTGAACTCTCAACAGCACCAAATGTTTCAGAACATGGTGAATATGCAACAACAAAGGGATCCTTCGTTCTCCATGGGTAATCAACAGACCCTCGACCCCTCATCATTTATCGGAAACGTCGAAAACATTCAAGGGCAACAGGCTGACGGATTACGCTCTCAAGAAGCTGGCCAACTTGTGGTTCCCGCTAGCTCGTCCCAGATGAATCAACAGCCGTTCCCCGCATCCCAAAACATGTTTCCAGTTGGACAGCAAATGGGCCAAGGAAATCAAGTCAACATAAATAACGCTGGAATAAGCCCTCCATTCTTGGCTCAACAGCAACCCCCGAATGCCCAAGCTGGTCCGCAAGATCGGACCCAACAAGCCTCCCAATTTCAGTCCCAACCACAGGCGCAAACGCAGGCCCAACGTGTACAGGCTGCCCAGAAAGCGCAGCTGGCGATGACACAAGCCGGCCAAGCAAATTCTCACATGCAGCAACCCATCTCCCAAAGCCCAGCCATGCCAATATTGAACCGTCCGATGGCAGCCCCAGGACAAATGTCTCCCGCCCAGGCCACCGCTCAAGCCCAACCGCCCTCAAGACAACCGAGCATGGGACAGCATTCGAACAATGTTCAGCCCATAGGCGCACGACAAGGGATGCAAAATAGGCCCACTATTCCTACAAATTTTCCGGCCCAGCTTCAGGAACGCCTTTCCACAATGTCTAACGAGCAGGTGGCTGCTTTCTTAATGAACAACCAACACCGAATGATGGCAAACAACCCAGCTTTAGCTAGAGCGAATGCCGCCCAGCAAAACCTGGCAATGCAGCAGAATATCCCGCAATCTAACCAAGGCCAAAATATGATCAATGGCCAAATAGTTAACCCCCAAAATATGCGCGCTTCAATAGGATTGCAACAGCAGATCGCCTCGATGGGAGGCTCCCAGCAGCCAAATCAGGTGCAGCAGATGTCCCTGCAGCAACGTCAACAGCAGCAACAGCAACAACAACAACAACAAATCTATCGGCTTCAACTTCTTCGAGCGCAAGGGGGACCGAATATGGATATGACTCCGGATCAAGTGAGGGAGATGGATCGTCTTCCCTTCCCACCTGCAATATTCCACAACAATCCGAATGTGTCAATACCGAAAAACATCGGGACGTGGGGGCAGTTGAAGCAACTTGCAGCAACCAACGGACAGCTCCTCGGGGGCATGGATATGCAGAGATTGCAGACATTCCAGAAGTTTCATTTAGCTCAACTCCTGAAGGAAACTAGCAATCGAAGCCTTGAACAAAACGGCCAGACACCTTGGGTGCCTCGAAATGTACAGGGACCGCAACAACCATTCATGAATCCTCAGCAATTTCAATCGGGTCAACAACCACCGCAGTTCCCTATGCCACACATGCGGCAAATAACCGCAGAGGAACTTCAAATGGCCCGCCACCGCCTTGGCTCTCAGGTACAAAATCTTAGCGACGAGCAATTGCGCGACATACTTCGACAGAGGCAGATGCAGGCGGTTAAAAAACAGACAGCCCAGGCTCTTCAAAACCAGCAAAGCCAACAAGCACAGGCACAACTACCACCGCAGGCTTCTATTCCAACTACCGCGTCCCATGTGAACCCGGAAAACCAAGCTCAGAACCAGGCACCTCAACAGACGACCCAAAGCCAAGCGGCCAAAGTCCAGTCTGCGATGCCCGCCAAGCCTGCAAAGGGACCAGGCCCGAAACAAACACCACCGACGTCCAAGAGAAAGGTACCGAGTGAGGAGACGTCGGTTGCCAAGACCTCCCCTGTGCAGGGCTCAACTCAGCCTGCGGCGTCTCAAGGGCTGCCGGCAGCGGTGCCGAGCCGGCCGCCCATGCCATTTAGTCGGGAGCAATTGGCTGCAATGACGCCTCAACAACGTGCACAAATAGAGTTGCATATCCGTCGACAGCAGCAGGGTCAGACACGTGGCACAATCAACAGAGCTGCTGCGGAGGATGCGTGGAATAACCTTCCGGACAAACTTCGGCACCTATACAATGATATTGCGAAGAATGCCCCACCAGAACAGGCCATTGCTGTTACACCAGAACAAAGGGCCACAATGAACCAACAGTTGCGTGATTGTACGGATTATTTAGGTAGGATGGACGCGCTGGTTCAGTTCATTTCCAAAGTCCCCAACCAGGATAAAAATGTTCAAAGTTTACTCGGAATGGTAAGTATATCGTTTTAATCCATCCAGTACCATATGCTAACATATGTTAGCGTATTCAATTGATGCGCCAATTCAAACCTGGCCCTGATTGGACATTGAATGACCAATTCACAATAACTCCGGAATACCTGACAGGCACTACAAGTTACATTAAGAAACTGTTCCATCACATGATTGCGCGCGTCAACCAACAGCAAACTGCTCAGCGTCCCGGAGTGCCTCAGGGCTCTAATGCGCAGCAGGCGAACCCGAATATGGCGCCACTTAACGCCAGCAACCTTCAGCAACTTCAGCAGCAAGAGGAAGCTCTTCAGCGGGCTCGCAGAGCTTCTAGCCAGACCGCTGCGTCAGGGGCTTCTGCTATCCCGCCGGCGCCGTTTGGCGCTCCATCCCCCCAGGGTGTTCCGCATGCTTATGGACCGGGAAGTGCACCTCCTCAAGAGCTGAAACTTCCTCCCCCAAAGAGGAGGAAGCAGTCTCATCCAAGTGGCACCCCTGTTTCCGGCCACCCAGGCCCCAAGGCGCAAGCGACAAAACAAGCGGCGGCCGAAGCCAAGCCTACTACCGGTGCTTTCAAGTGCTCAGTTCCCGACTGTCAATATCACTATCAAGGTTTCACTACCCAGAATGATCTTGATAAGCATGTTGAAGATAGCCACAAGGCCGAGGAACCTGTTGAAGACCCCCTTGAATTTTATCTGCAAAGCTTACCCACCCTGACCAAGGATGGACAGAAAGCGGAGTCACAGGGCCTCGCCAAGGGTATCGGCTTTGCCATTGAAATGCCTTCTCACAAGAATGCTGCTACCACGCTGCCAGCGAAGCAAGAGGTGAAGACCGAGGCAGCGACTCCGGTTCCTGGAACAACTCCAATGGCGCGCGTTTCAAGTCATTTGGCCGCGAAGCCCGCATCGCCAGCGTCCAGCCAGCAGCCCACTCCGAGTCGATCATCTGCTAAAGCTTCCGGCTCGTCATCTCTGAAACCGACTTTGGGTCGCGATGGTAAGAAAGAGTCGAGGATCCCAGCAGAACAGGAAGCCATGTCGATGTCTAAAGACCCATGGGAGAACAGTACGATTTCTCTCGAAGCCATTCGTGATGGGTTCATGGACCTGGGTGACAATCTTAACCTGGGTTTAGATCCAATGGAAGAATTTCTCAACGCCGAGATGTTCGGAAACCAGGACACCCCAGACTCTGTGGAGACCGGCGTCGTTACCCAGACCCCTAAGGACGGTGACATGCTCAAAAATGAAGACGCGGTTGGCAAGGAATCAAACGCCGACGGTAGCTGGATTCCAATGGATTGGTACTGTTTGCCAACTCAATTTGACGATGTGTTAATCAACGACTCATGCGAAGAAATTGACTGGGAAATGGTTGACTTCAAGGAGGGGATGATGGGTGGCGATGACAACGGGGTCGCTATTTATGCCTTGTAAAAGAAGGGGAGATCTAACGCTCGGCATCATAATGACCCAGATAAGCGAACACTGTGTTATCTTGATACCCCTTTCAAGCGATTAACTCTCCATCGGTTTTGGCATGATTATGCACGATTTATGTATCATATGCTGAGGAGGGGAAGTATTTTTATATCTGTGTTGTGATTATTGTCCATATATTAGCAATGGCGTTCCAAGGCAGGGTGGGCGAAAATGGGATTTCACGAGATATCTAGTTTTTGAGGGCAGTTTTTGAGCATCTGGCGAATTTTCTTGACATCAAAAATGGCAAATTTCATATTTTAGTATGCTGAAAATGCCATTTCGTTGGAAATAATCTGAAGATAAACACTACCTATAGATATCAACCTCGGGATCGGCCAGGATCTGCCCGTATCGTCGTCATTCGTCAATCCTCAATCGTCATCTGTCATGCTGGTCACGGGAGATCCGCGCCTGATAAGACAAAGACTCCGCTCCAACTCTCCAACCCCAACACAAACACCTGCTCACATCGTTTTAACCCTGTCCAAAGACGGATTATCAATAAGATTTTGGGCTTTTCATTGAGATATATTTTTCTATTTCTTGGTTTTTATTTCCAGTAGTAATATCTTAGTGCTCTCCCGTCAACAAGGTCCCTACGGACGCTCTGGAACCTGGACCTGTGGCATTCGACTTCTGCCGCCTTCCCCCTCACACCCGTCCTTCGCAGCTCTTCATCCGTCAATATGACGAACAAGGCGGCCGTACCCTTCCTAGTCACAATGATGCTTGTGACAGGAGTATGCAACACTATTCTCAACAAGTACCAGGTAAGGGTTCTGGGCCTTGGTTCCCCACTCACTGGATGATAGCTCATGTACCTTGATTTGCAGGATATGCAATGTGTTAGGAACTGTGACTCCCCAAACCCCAAAGACCATCGTCTCTTCGAACAACCAGTGATTCAAACGTAAGATTCTTATTGGGCTGTTGCGGGATATCAAGCAAACCATCATACTTACCTGCATTGTCACAACAGTATTCAGATGTTCATTGGTGAGATGGGCTGTTGGCTCGTCGTTCTCATGACCAACCTATATAAACGCTATCTCGCGCCCCGTTTATTTCAGGATCAGTCGCCTCTTCTGGCCGGTGGCTATCGCCCAGTAAATGATGTTGACGGAGACGATTATGAAGAGGATCAAACCATCAACGGACCCAATGATGACGATGACCCATCGAAACCCATTCGCTTACCTGACGGTCGTATAAAGCTCCAAGGGCTGAGGACGTTTCTTCTTGCTGCACCGGCGTGTTGCGATATCGCAGGCACTACTCTTATGAATGTTGGTTTGTTGTTCGTCGCAGCAAGTATCTACCAGATGACGCGTGGAGCCTTGGTGTTATTTGTTGGGCTCTTCAGTGTTCTGTTCCTACATCGCAAGTTGTATTTATATCAGTGGCTGGCACTTTTTATTGTTGTTCTCGGGGTTGCCCTAGTTGGTCTCGCCGGCGCACTGTTTGGTGACAAACAAGGCCACGATATCACTCAAGAAAGTGTAGTGGCGGCAGCTCAGTCGGCCACCCTGGAAATTCGGGCAGTCGCACAGACACCGGAGGCTGTTAGAGCTGTTATTGGTGTTCTCCTTATCGCTGCAGCCCAAATATTTACTGCCTCACAATTCGTGCTCGAGGAGTGGATCCTCGAGAACTACGCCATGGAACCGCTCCAAGTCGTCGGATGGGAAGGTATTTTTGGATTTACTGTGACTGTCATTGGGTCGATCATTCTGTATCTGGGCGTCGGACGCACAGAAGCAGGAAGGTACGGTTACTTTGACGCAAAGGAGGGCTGGCACCAGGTTCTGACACACAGAGCGGTGGCCGTGTCAAGCTTCATGATCATGCTTAGCATTGGGTATGCATGTCTCTT